>NW_025416830.1:0-66760 GCF_016746395.2 Drosophila simulans
TGGCAACAGGAACGACCATAAAGAAGCCGTCGAGAGATATCGGAAGAGTTTTCTTTTCTGTTTTATAGCCGTACTACCATGGAAGTCTTTCGCAGAGAGATATGGTAGATGGGCTAGAAGAGCATGACATATACTGTTGTGTCGATATTTTCTCCTCGGACCTTGAAAATTTATGGTGGGGACACGCAAACTTCTCAACAGGCCGTACCAATATCCGCAGCTGGTCTCCAAGGTGAAGAGTCTCTAGTCGATAGAATAATGTAGGTAAGGGAAGTCGGCAAATTAGATCCGTAACTTCGGGATAAGGATTGGCTCTGAAGATTGAGATAGTCGGGCTTGATTGGGAAACAATAACATGGTTTATGTGCTCGTTCTGGGTAAATAGAGTTTCTAGCATTTATGTTAGTTACTTGTTCCCCGGATAGTTTAGTTACGTAGCCAATTGTGGAACTTTCTTGCTAAAATTTTTAAGAATACTATTTGGGTTAAACCAATTAGTTCTTATCAATTATAACGATTATCAATTAACAATCAATTCAGAACTGGCACGGACTTGGGGAATCCGACTGTCTAATTAAAACAAAGCATTGTGATGGCCCTAGCGGGTGTTGACACAATGTGATTTCTGCCCAGTGCTCTGAATGTCAAAGTGAAGAAATTCAAGTAAGCGCGGGTCAACGGCGGGAGTAACTATGACTCTCTTAAGGTAGCCAAATGCCTCGTCATCTAATTAGTGACGCGCATGAATGGATTAACGAGATTCCTACTGTCCCTATCTACTATCTAGCGAAACCACAGCCAAGGGAACGGGCTTGGAATAATTAGCGGGAAAGAAGACCCTTTTGAGCTTGACTCTAATCTGGCAGTGTAAGGAGACATAAGAGGTGTAGAATAAGTGGGAGATATTAGACCTCGGTTTGGTATCGTCAATGAAATACCACTACTCTTATTGTTTCCTTACTTACTTGATTAAATGGAACGTGTATCATTTCCTAGCCATTATACGGATATATTTATTATATCTTATGGTATTGGGTTTTGATGCAAGCTTCTTGATCAAAGTATCACGAGTTTGTTATATAATCGCAAACAAATTCTTTAATAAAACGATGCATTTATGTATTTTTGATTTGAAAATTTGGTATAACTCCAATTACTCAGGTATGATCCAATTCAAGGACATTGCCAGGTAGGGAGTTGACTGGGGCGGTACATCTCTCAAATAATAACGGAGGTGTCCCAAGGCCAGCTCAGTGCGGACAGAAACCACACATAGAGCAAAAGGGCAAATGCTGACTTGATCTCGGTGTTCAGTACACACAGGGACAGCAAAAGCTCGGCCTATCGATCCTTTTGGTTTAAAGAGTTTTTAACAAGAGGTGTCAGAAAAGTTACCATAGGGATAACTGGCTTGTGGCGGCCAAGCGTTCATAGCGACGTCGCTTTTTGATCCTTCGATGTCGGCTCTTCCTATCATTGTGAAGCAAAATTCACCAAGCGTTGGATTGTTCACCCATGCAAGGGAACGTGAGCTGGGTTTAGACCGTCGTGAGACAGGTTAGTTTTACCCTACTAATGACAAAACGTTGTTGCGACAGCATTCCTGCGTAGTACGAGAGGAACCGCAGGTACGGACCAATGGCACAATACTTGTTCGAGCGAACAGTGGTATGACGCTACGTCCGTTGGATTATGCCTGAACGCCTCTAAGGTCGTATCCGTGCTGGACTGCAATGATAAATAAGGGGCAATTTGCATTGTATGGCTTCTAAACCATTTAAAGTTTATAATTTATTTTATAAACGACAATGGATGTGATGCCAATGTAATTTGTAACATAGTAAATTAGGAGGATCTTCGATCACCTGATGCCGCGCTAGTTACATATAAAAGCATTATTTAATACAATGACAAAGCCTAGAATCAATTGTAAACGACTTTTGTAACAGGCAAGGTGTTGTAAGTGGTTGAGCAGCTGCCATACTGCGATCCACTGAAGCTTATCCTTTGCTTGATGATTCGATAAATAAATGATTTTTTCCTGTAGCCAAACACCTCGTCATCAATTTAGTGACGCATATGATATTGTCCCTATCATATAATTTTTGATATAAAGACTTTAAAGAATTGTATCAAGTTGCCAAACACCTCGTCATCAATTTAGTGACGCATATGATATTGTCCCTATCATATAATTAATATAAAGACTTTAATGAATTGTGTCAAGTTGCCAAACACCTCGTCATCAATTTAGTGACGCATATGATATTGTCCCTATCATATAATTAATATAAAGAATTTTAATGAATTGTGTCAAGTTGCCAAACACCTCGTCATCAATTTAGTGACGCATATGATATTGTCCCTATCATATAATTTTTGATATAAAGACTTTAAAGAATTGTATCAAGTTGCCAAACACCTCGTCATCAATTTAGTGACGCATATGATATTGTCCATATCATATAATTAATATAAAGACTTTAATGAATTGTGTCAAGTTGCCAAACACCTCGTCATCAATTTAGTGACGCATATGATATTGTCCCTATCATATAATTTTTGATATAAAGACTTTAAAGAATTGTATCAAGTTGCCAAACACCTCGTCATCAATTTAGTGACGCATATGATATTGTCCATATCATATAATTAATATAAAGACTTTAATGAATTGTGTCAAGTTGCCAAACACCTCGTCATCAATTTAGTGACGCATATGATATTGTCCCTATCATATAATTAATATAAAGACTTTAATGAATTGTGTCAAGTTGCCAAACACCTCGTCATCAATTTAGTGACGCATATGATATTGTCCATATCATATAATTAATATAAAGACTTTAATGAATTGTGTCAAGTTGCCAAACACCTCGTCATCAATTTAGTGACGCATATGATATTGTCCCTATCATATAATTTTTGATATAAAGACTTTAAAGAATTGTATCAAAGCCGCATTGTGCGCCAGAGTAACAACAAAGCAACTGGACATGACGTCCACTGGCCACTGTACTGTCGAGCAGCTCCATCGAGTCGTCGAGCAAATTCTGACTGCCTACGACAGTAAGGAATATTTTAACAGCCTCTTCTTGGACATTCGAGAAGCGTTTGATCGAGTGTGGCACATTGGACTCCAACTGAAAATCAAGCAGACGCTGCCTGCTCCATATTTTGGGTTGCTAAAATCGTACCTGGAAGGAAGGAGGTTCGCTGTGCGCTTTCATTCAGCAATTTCCACCGAGCACAACGTGGCAGCTGGTGTTCCACAAGGTAGTGTCCTCGGCCCCCTGCTCTACTGCCTGTATAGCCACGACATGCCGCAGCCAGATGTAAGCCTTTACGGGAAATCTATGTTGGCCACATTTGCCGATGACGTGTGCGTCACCTACAGGTCCCGATGCGAGCACGACGCAGCCGATGGTATCCAGGACTTTGCATACCGGTTCTCGGAATGGACAAGACG
Organism: Drosophila simulans; assembly: GCF_016746395.2. Taxonomy (NCBI): domain Eukaryota; kingdom Metazoa; phylum Arthropoda; class Insecta; order Diptera; family Drosophilidae; genus Drosophila; species Drosophila simulans. The sequence goes on from NW_025416830.1 coordinate 3,470, forward strand.
TTGGAACATTGGCATCAACAGCAGTAAATCCAACAACGTCTGCTTTACTTTAAAGCGGAGAACGCCACCGCCCGTCTACATCGAGGAAGCCCCCGTACCACAGCCGAACGCAGCAAAGTACCTTGGAGTACTTCTGGATCGCAGACTCACATTTTCCAAGCATGTGACCGACATCAGAACGCGCCTACGTGCTAAGGTGGCGAAGCACTACTGGCTACTTTCTTTGCGCAGTAAATTGTCGCTATCCAACAAGCTGACAATTTACAAACAGATCTTAGCACCAAACTGGAAGTATGGGTGCCAAATCTGGGGCTTAGCATGCGACAGCCACATCAAAAGGATCCAGGCTATTCAAAATAAGGTAGCAAGACTCATCACCGGCTGCGAGTGGTTTGTTCGAAACACCAACCTACACAGAGACCTGAAACTCGCAACGGTATTTGACGAAATAAACCAGCACTCGAGCAGATACCATGACAGGCTGGAGCGCCACAGAAATCGGCTGGCCAGCGCTCTAAACAGATCTCGCCCACCAAGGAGGCTCAATAGAAGGCAACCGAGGGATCTCATTACCCGATCTCCTTTGACAAGGGTCCGCAGAAGCTGACGCTTATCTTAAATCCTAAATCCTATTTGTTATGTAATTGTAGTTAAATTACTTTAAAATTGAAAAAGCTAACTATAGTTAGCCGGCGAGCCCAAATGGGCTGAATAGATAAGAAGGACACAAAGGGGCTTCAAAACTTCCCCGTATGCCTTAGTAAATAAATCAATAAAAAATAAAAATACTGTGCCGTGTAGCTTACGTGCCACTAATGAGAATCGAGGCGAAGGGCGCAAAACTTTTATTTGCAAAATTTTCCATTTGCTTAGTTTAATTTAAATTACTAATATTTAAAAAATATTCTAAAAATATTCGGTAAATATATGTTAAAAATATTAAGTTGACAAACACTAGAAATATATACTAGAAACAAAAACTTTATTTGCACTGTGCCGTGTAGCTTACGTGCCACTAATGAGAATCGAGGAGGAGGAGGGCGCAAAATTTTTAATTGCAAAATTTTCCATTTGCTTAGTTTAATTTGTGTGCCATCTTCAGTTTGCAGCCTTTGGGATAATTTTTTGTCTCCCTGAAGTGTGTGTGTGTGGAGTCTGCTGTTTGCATGTGTGTGAGTGTAGCGTGTCATTTATTTATTTTATGCCAGATCGAGTCCGCGAGTTCGATATTGTCAATATTTTTATGAAGTAAATTTTGTGTACACCTTATCATATTTAGTCATGTATATCTATGAGCAATTGTTTCAAATTTCATGTTGCTAGTTAATTATCGCTAATTAATATTAAATATTTTTTGATTTTGATTGTCTATAATCAAAACAACATAAGAACTTATTTTAAAAATATAACGAATTATTTATATATAAACCTCTTATTCTATGGTCCTTGATTTATGACATCCTTTTCGCTGATTGTATATTCGGATAGCTCCGAATATTACATCGTAGGTCATCTAGCGTATTGGCTTCCAGAGGGAACTTATAATTGAAACTAAACCATTATAACTTTCACAGTAGCATATTTTGTTATGTATATCTATTAGCAATTGTTATACATTTCATGTTGTAGTTAATAACCGCTAATTAATATTAAATATTTTTTGATTTTGATTGTCGATTTCAAAACAACATAAGAACTTATTTTAAAAATATAACGAATTATTTAGATACGAACCTTGATTTACGACATCCTTTGTTATAATTTTACATCCGCGCAGCTCCTGAAACTACATCGCAGGTCATCTAGCTTATTGGCTCCCAGAGGATACATGAAATTAAAACAAAACCATTACAAGTTTAGTTTTATAAGTAAACAGCATACGTTTTAATTAGCATTAACGATGGCGTGGCCAAGACTAGAACTGACTTAATTTCAAAAAACATTATACATAAAATTATCAAATATTATAAATTAAAAATATACTAGAAAGATTAAGTTTACTTAAAAATATTCGGTAAATATATGTTAAAAATATTAAGTTGACAAACACTAGAAATATATACTAGAAACAAAAACTATATTTGCACTGTGCCGTGTAGCTTACGTGCCACTAATGAGAATCGAGGAGGAGGAGGGCGCAAAATTTTTAATTGCAAAATTTTCCATTTGCTTAGTTTAATTTGTGTGCCATCTTCAGTTTGCAGCCTTTTGGATAATCTTTTGTCTCCCTGAAGTGTGTGTGTGTGGAGTCTGCTGTTTGCATGTGTGTGAGTGTAGCGTGTCATTTATTTATTTTATGCCAGATCGAGTCCGCGAGTTCGATATTGTCAATATTTTTATGAAGTAAATTTTGTGTACACCTTATCATATTTAGTCATGTATATCTATGAGCAATTGTTTCAAATTTCATGTTGCTAGTTAATTATCGCTAATTAATATTAAATATTTTTTGATTTTGATTGTCGATTATCACAACAACATAAGAACTTATTTTAAAAATATAACGAATTATTTAGATACGAACCTCTTATTCTTTGGTCCTTGATTTACGACATCCTTTGTTCTAATTTTACATCCGCGCAGATCCTGAAACTACATCGCAGGTCATCTAGCTTATTGGCTCCCAGAGGGTACATGAAATTAAAACAAAACCATTACAAGTTTAGTGTTATTTGTAAACACAATGGGCATAAGTTTTAATTAGCATTAACGATGACGTGGCCAAGAATGGAACTGACTTAATATCAAATGGACCACGTCATCAATATATGAAAACCATCTCTGGTACGTAGATTTCCTACGAATTGGAATTTTGTGTTAAATTCGATATTGTCAATATTTTTATGAAGTAAATTTTGTGTAAACCTTAGCATATTTAGTCATGTATATCTATTAGCAATTGTTATAAATTTTATGTTGTAGTTAATAACCGCTAATTAATATTAAATATTTTTTTAATTTTGATTGTCTATAATCAAAACAACACAAGAACTTATTTTAAAAATATAACGAATTATTTATATATAAACCTCTTATTCTATGGTCCTTGATTTATGACATCCTTTTCGCTGATTGTATATTCGGATAGCTCCTAATATTACATCGTAGGTCATCTAGCGTATTGGCTTCCAGAGGGAACTTATAATTGAAACTAAACCATTATAACTTTCACAGTAGCATATTTTGTTATGTATATCTATTAGCAATTGTTATAAATTTCATGTTGTAGTTAACAACCGCTAATTAATATTAAATATTTTTTGATTTTGATTGTCGATTTTCAAAACAACATAAGAACATATTTTAAAAATATAACGAATTATTTAGATACGAACCTCTTATTCTTTGGTCCTTGATTTACGACATCCTTTGTTCTAATTTTACATCCGCGCAGATCCTGAAACTACATCGCAGGTCATCTAGCTTATTGGCTCCCAGAGGGTACATGAAATTAAAACAAAACCATTACAAGTTTAGTGTTATTTGTAAACACAATGGGCATACGTTTTAATTAGCATTAACGATGACGTGGCCAAGAATGGAACTGACTTAATATCAAAAGGACCACATCATCAATATATGAACACCGTCTCTGGGACGTAGATTTCCTACAAATTGGAATTTCATATTAAATTCGATATTGTCAATATTTCTATGAAGTAAATTTTGTGTTCACCTCAGCATCGTTAGTCATGTATTAGCAAGTGTTTTAAATTTCATGTTGCTAGTTAATTACCGCTAATTAATATTAAATATTTTTTGATTTTGATTGTCGATTATCAAATCAACATAAGAACATATTTTAAAAATATAACGAATTATTTAGATACGAACCTCTTATTCTTTGGTCCTTGATTTACGACATCCTTTGTTCTAATTTTACATCCGCGCAGATCCTGAAACTACATCGCAGGTCATCTAGCTTATTGGCTCCCAGAGGGTACATGAAATTAAAACAAAACCATTACAAGTTTAGTATTATTTGTAAACACAATGGGCATAAGTTTTAATTAGCATCAACGATGACGTGGCCAAGAATAGAACTGACTTAATATCAAATGGACCACGTCATCAATATATGAATACCATCTGTGGTACGTACATTTCCTACGAACTGGAATTTTGTGTTAAATTCGATATTGTTAATATTTTTATGAAGTAAATGTTGTGTACACCTTAGCATATTTAGTCATGTATGTTAATAACCGCTAATTAATATTAAATATTTTTTGATTTTGATTGTCTATAATCAAAACAACATAAGAACTTATTTTAAAAATATATCGAATTATTTAGATACAAACCTCTTATTCTATTGTCCTTGATTTATGACATCCTTTGTTCTAATTTTACATCCGCGCAGCTCCTGAAACTACATCGCAGGTCATCTAGCTTATTGGCTCCCAGAGGGTACATGAAATTAAAACAAAACCATTACAAGTTTAGTGTTATTTGTAAACACAATGGGCATAAGTTTTAATTAGCATTAACGATGACGTGTTCACCATATTTTGTTATGTATATCTATTAGCAATTGTTAAAAATTCCATGTTGTAGTTAATAACCGCTAATTAATATTAAATATTTTTTGATTGTCGATTTTCAAAACAACATAAGAACTTATTTTAGAAATATAACGAATTATTTAGATACGAACCTATTATTCTTTGGTCCTTGATTTACGACATCCTTTGTTCTGATTTTACATCAGCGCAGCTCCTGAAACTACATCGCAGGTCATCTAGCTTATTGACTCCCAGAGGGTACATGAAATTAAAACAAAACCATTACAAGTTTAGTTTTATTAGTAAACAGCATACGTTTTGATTAGCATTGACGATGACGTGGCCAAGACTGAAACTGACTTAATTTCAAAAAACATTATATATAAAATTTTCAAATATTATAAATTAAAAATATACTAGAAAGATTAAGTTTACTTAAAAATATTCTAAAAATATTCGGTAAGTATATGTTAAATATTCAGTTGACAAACACTAGAAATATATACTAAAAACAAAAACTATATTTGCACTGTGCCGTGTAGCTTACGTGCCACTAATGAGAATCGAGGAGGAGGGCGCAAAAAATATATTCTAAAAATATTCGGTAAATATATGTTAAAAATATTAAGTTGACAAACACTAGAAATATATACTAGAAACAAAAGCTATATTTGCACTGTGCCGTGTAGCTTACGTGCCACTAATGAGAATCGAGGAGGAGGGCGCAAAATTTTAACTTGCAAAATTTTCCATTTGCTTAGTTTAATTTCTAATTGTATTACCTTTTCTCTCATTGTGTGTGTGTGCCATCTTCAGTTTGCAGCCGTTGGGATAATCTTTTGTCTCCCTGAAGTGTGTGTCTGTATGTGTGTGTGTGGAGTCTTCTGTTTGCATGTGTGTGAGTGTAGCTTGTCATTTATTTATTTTATGCCACATCGATTCCGCGAGTTCGATATTGTCAATATTTTTATGAAGTAAATTTTGTGTTCACCTCAGCATCGTTAGTCATGTATTAGCAAGTGTTTTAAATTTTATGTTGCTAGTTAATTACCGCTAATTAATATTAAATATTTTTGATTTTGATTGTCGATTATCAAAACAATATAAGAACTGATTTTAAAAATATAACGAGTTATTTAGATACGAACCTCTTATTCTTTGATCCTTGATTTACGACATCCTTTGTGCTAATTTTACATCCGCGCAGCTCCTGAAACTACATCGCAGGTCATCTAGCTTATTGGCTCCCAGAGGGTACATGTAATTAAAACAAAACCATTACAAGTTTAGTTTTATTTGTAAACACAATGGGCATAAGTTTTAATTAGCATTAACGATGACGTGGCCAAGAATGGAACTGACTTAATATCAAATGGACCACGTCATCAATATATGAATACTGTCTCTGGGACGTAGATTTCCTACGAATTGGAATTTTATATTAAATTCGATATTGTCAATATTTTTATGAAGTAAATTTTGTGTTCACATTAGCATATTAAGTCATGTATATCTATTAGCAATTGTTTTAAATTTCATGTTGCTAGTTAATTACCGCTAATTAATATTAAATATTTTTTGATTTTGATCGTCGATTATCAAAACAACATAAGAACTTATTTTAAAAATATATCGAATTATTTAGATACAAACCTCTTATTCTATGGTCCTTGATTTATGACATCCTATTCGCTGATTGTACATTCGCATAGCTCCTAAAATTACATCGTAGGTTATCTAGCGTATTGGCTTTCAGAGGGAACTTATAATTGAAACTAAACCATTATAAGTTTCACAATAGCATATTTTGTTATGTATATCTATTAGCAATTGTTATAAATTTCATGTTAACCGCTAATTAATATTAAATATTTTTTGATTTGATTGTCTATTATCAAAACAACATAAGTACTTACTTATTTTAAAAATATAACGAATTATTAAGATACGAACCTCTTATTCCTTGGTCCTTGATTAACGAAATCATTTGTGCTAATTTTACATCCGCGCAGCTCCTGAAACTACGTCGCAGGTCATCTAGCTTATTGGCTCCCAGAGGGTACAAAAAATGAAAACAAAACCATTACAAGTTTAGTGTTATTTGTAAACAAAATGGACATAAGTTTTAATAAGCATTAACGATGACGTGGCCAAGAATGGAACTGACTTAATATCAAATGGACCACGTCATTAATTCATGAATACCGTCTCTGGGACGTAGATTTCCTACGAATTGTAATTTTATATTAAATACGATATTGTCAATATTTTTATGAAGTAAATTTTGTGTTCACCTTAGCGTCTTTAGTCATGAATATCTATTAGCAATTATTTTAAATTTCATGTTGCTAGTTAATTACCGCTAATTAATATGAAATATTTTTTGATTTTGATTGTCGATTATCAAAACAATATAAGAACTTATTTTAAAAATATAACGAATTATTTAGATACGAACCTCTTATTCTATGGTCCTTGATTTACGACATCATTTGTGCTAATTTTACATCCGCGCAGCTCCTGAAACTACATCGCAGGTCATCTAGCTTATTGGATTCCAAAGGGAACTTATAATTGAAACTAAACTATTATAACTTTCACAATAGCATATTTTGTTATGTATATCTATTAGCAATTGCATGTTGTAGCAATTTCATGTTGTAGTTAATAACAGCTAATTATTATTAAATATTTTTTGATTTGATTGTCTATTATCAAAACAACATAAGTACTTACTTATTTTAAAAATATAACGAATTAGTTAGATACGCACCTTTTATTCTTAGGTCCTTGATTTACGACATCCTTTGTGCTAATTTTACATCCGCGCAGCATCTGAATCCACATCACAGGTCATCTAGCTTATTGGCTCCCAGAGGTTACATGTAATTAAAACAAAACCATTAGAAGTTTAGTGATATTTGTAAACACAGTGGGCATAAGTTTTAATTAGCATTAACGATGACGTGGCCAAGAATAGAACTGACTTAATATCAAATGGACCACGTCATCAATTCATGAATACCGTCTGTGGTACGTACATTTCCTACGAATTGAAATTTTGTGTTAAGTTCGATATTGTTAATATTTTTATGAAGTAAATTGTGTGTACACCTTAGCATATTTAGTCATGTATATCTATTAGCAATTGTTATAAATTTTATGTTGTATTTAATAACCGCTAATTAATATTAAATATTTTTTTAATTTTGATTGTCTATAATCAAAACAACATAAGAACTTATTTTAAAAATATAACGAATTATTTAGATATAAACCTCTTATTCTATGGTCTTTGCATTATGACATCCTTTTCGCTGATTGTATATTCGGATAGCTTCTAATATTACATCGTAGGTCATCTGGCGTATTGGCTTTCAGAGGGAACTTATAATTGAATATAAACCAATTTAAGTTTCACCATAGAATATTTTGTTATGTATATTTATTAGCAATTGTTATAAATTTCATGTTGTAGTTAATAACCGCTAATTAATATTAAAAATTATTTGATTTTGATTGTCGATTTTCAAAACAACATAAGAACTTATTTTAGAAATATAACGAATTATTTAGATACGAACCTCTTATTCTTTGGTCCTTGATTTACGACATCCTTTGTTCTGATTTTACATCAGCGCAGCTCCTGAATCTACATCACAGGTCATCTAGCTTATTGGCTCCCAGAGGGTACATGTAATTAAAACAAAACCATTACAAGTTTAGTGTTATTTGTAAACACTATGGGTATTAGTTTTAATTAGCATTAAGGAGACGTGGCCAAGAATAGAACTGACTAAATATCAAATGGACCACGATATTGTCAATATTTTTATGAAGTAAATTTTGTGTTCACCTTAGCATATTTAGTCATGTATATCTATGAGCAATTATTTTAAATTTCATGTTGCTAGTTAATTACCGCTAATTAATATGAAATATTTTTTGATTTTGATTGTCGATTATCAAAACAACATAAGAACTTATTTTAAAAATATAACGAATTATTTAGATACGACCCTCTTATTCTTTGGTCCTTGATTTACGACATCCTTTGTTCTAATTTTACATCCGCGCAGCTCCTGAAACTACATCGCAGGTCATCTAGCTTATTGGCTCCCAGAGGATACATGAAATTAAAACAAAACCATTACAAGTTTAGTTTTATAAGTAAACAGCATACGTTTTAATTAGCAATAACGATGACGTGGCCAAGACTAGAACTGACTTAATTTCAAAAAACATTATATATAAAATTATCAAATATTATAAATTAAAAATATACTAGAAAGATTAAGTTTACTTAAAAATATTCGGTAAATATATGTTAAAAATATTAAGTTGACAAACACTAGAAATATATACTAGAAACAAAAACTAGATTTGCACTGTGCCGTGTAGCTTACGTGCCACTAATGAGAATCGAGGCGAAGGGCGCAAAACTTTTATTTGCAAAATTTTCCATTTGCTTAGTTTAATTTAAATTACTAATATTTAAAAAATATTCTAAAAATATTCGGTATATATATGTTAAAAATACTAAGGTGACAATCACTAGAAATATATACCATAAACAAAAACTATATTTGCACTGTGCCGTGTAGCTTACGTGCCACTAATGAGAATCGAGGCAAAGGGTGCAAAATTTTTATTTGCAAAATTTTCCATTTGCTTGGTTTTATTTAAATTAGTAATATTTAAAAAATATTCGGTATATATATTCGGTATATATATGATAAAAATACTAAGTTGACTATATTTGCACTGTGCCGTGTAGCTTATGTGCCACTAATGAGAATCGAGGAGGAGGGCTCATAATTTTTACTTGCAAATTTTTCCATTTGCTTAGTTTAATTTCTAAGTTAATTACTTATTCTCTCATTGTGTGTGTGTGCCATCTTCAGTTTGCAGCCTTTGGGATAATCTTTTGTCTCCCTGAAGTGTGTGTCTGTATGTGTGTGTGTAGAGTCTGCTGTTTGCATGTGTGTGAGTGTAGCTTGTCATTTATTTATTTTATGCCACATCGAGTCCGCGAGTTCGATATTGTCAATATTTTTATAAAGTAAATTTTGTGTTCACCTTATCACGTATATCACGTATTAGTCACGTATATCTATGAGCAATTATTTAAAATTTTATGTTGCTAGTTAATTAGCGCTAAATAATATGAAATATTTTTTGATTTTGATTGTCGATTATCAAAACAAAATAAGAACTTATTTTAAAAATATATCGAATTATTTAGATACGAACCTCTTATTCTTTGGTCCTTGATTTACGACATCCTTTGTTCTAATTTTACATCCGCGCAGCTCCTGAAACTACATCGCAGGTCATCTAGCTTATTGGCTCCCAGAGGGTACATGAAATTAAAACAAAACCATTAAAAGTTTAGTGTTATTTGTAAACACAATGGGCATAAGTTTTAATTAGCATTAACGATGACGTGGCCAAGAATGGAACTGACTTAATATCAAATGGACCACGTCATCAATATATGAATATCATCTCTGGTACGTAGATTTTTCCTACGAATTGGAATTTTATATTAAATACGATATTGTCAATATTTTTATGAAGTAAATTTTGTGTTCACCTTAGCATATTTAGTCATGTATATCTATGAGCAATTATTTTAAATTTCATGTTGCTAGTTAATTACCGCAAATTAATATGAAATATTTTTTGATTTTGATTGTCGATTATCAAAACAACATAAGAACTTATTTTAAAAATATAACGAATTATTTAGATACGAACCTCTCATTCTTTGGTCCTTGATTTACGACATCCTTTGTGCTAATTTGACATCCGCGCAGCATCTGAAACTACATCACAGGTCATCTAGCTTATTGGCTCCCAGAGGGTATATGTAATTAAAACAAAACCATTACAAGTTTAGTGTTATTTGTAAACACAATGGGCATAAGTTTTAATTAGCATAAACGATGACGTGGCCAAGAATAGAACTGACTTAATATCAAAAGGACCACGTCATCAATATATGAATACCATCTCTGGTAAGTAGATTTCCTACGAATTGGAATTTTATATTAAATTCGATATTGTCAACATTTTTATGAAGTAAATTTTGTGTTCACCTCAGCATCGTTAGCCATGTATTAGCAAGTATTTTAAATTTCATGTTGCTAGTTAATTACCGCAAATTAATATGAAATATTTTTTGATTTTGATTTTCGATTATCAAAACAAAATAAGAACATATTTTAAAAACATAACGAATTATTTAGATACGAACCTCATATTCTTTGGTCCTTGATTTACGACATCCTTTGTTCTAATTTTACATCCGCGCAGCTCCTGAAACTACATCGCAGGTAATCTAGCTTATTGGCTCCCAGAGGGTACATAAAATAAAAACAAAACCATTACAAGTTTAGTTTTATAAGTAAACAGCATACGTTTTAATTAGCATTAACGATGACGTGGCCAAGACTTGAACTGACTTAATTTCAAAAAACATTATATATAAAATTATCAAATATTATAAATTAAAAATATACTAGAAAGATTAAGTTTACTTAAAAATATTCGGTAAATATATGTTAAAAATATTAAGTTGACAAACACTAGAAATATATACTAGAAACAAAAACTATATTTGCACTGTGCCGTGTAGCTTACGTGCCACTAATGAGAATCGAGGAGGAGGGCGCAAAAAAAATATTCTAAAAATATTCGGTAAATATATGTTAAAAATATTAAGTTGAAAAACACTAGAAATATATACTAGAAACAAAAACTATATTTGCACTGTGCCGTGTAGCTTACGTGCCACTAATGAGAATCGAGGAGGAGGAGGGCGCAAAATTTTTAATTGCAAAATTTTCCATTTGCTTAGTTCAATTTGTGTGCCATCTTCAGTTTGCAGCCTTTGGGATAATCTTTTGTCTCCCTGAAGTGTGTGTGTGTGGAGTCTGCTGTTTGCATGTGTGTGAGTGTAGCGTGTCATTTATTTATTTTATGCCATATCGAGTCCGCGAGTTCGATATTGTCAATATTTTTATGAAGTAAATTTTGTGTACACCTTATCATATTTGGTCATGTTTATCTATAAGCAATTGTTTTAAATTTCATGTTGCTAGTTAATTATCGCTAATTAATATTAAATATTTTTTGATTTTGATTGTCGATTATCACAACAACATAAGAACTTATTTTAAAAATATAACGAATTATTTAGATACGAACCTCTTATTCTTTGGTCCTTGATTTACGACATCCTTTGTTCTAATTTTACATCCGCGCAGCTCCTGAAACTACATCGCAGGTCATCTAGCATATTGGCTCCCAGAGGGTACATGAAATTAAAACAAAACCATTACAAGTTTAGTGTTATTTGTAAACACAATGGCCATAAGTTTTAATTAGCATTAACGATGACGTGGCCAAGAATGGAACTGACTTAATATCAAATGGACCACGTCATCAATATATGAATACCGTCTCTGGGACGTAGATTTCCTACGAATTGGAATTTTATATTAAATTCGATATTGTCAATATTTTAATGAAGTAAATTTTGTGTTCATCTCAGCATCGTTAGTCATGTATTAGCAAGTGTTTTAAATTTCATGTTGCTAGTTAATTACCGCAAATTAATATTAAATATTTTTTGATTTTATTGTCGATGATAAAAACAACATAAGAACTTATTTCATGAAACTACATCGCAGGTCATCTAGCTTATTGGCTCCCAGAGGGTACATGAAATTAAAACAAAACCATTACAAGTTAAGTGTTATTTGTAAACACAATGGACATAAGTTTTAATTAGCATTAACGATGACGTGGCCAAGAATGGAACTGAATTAATATCAAATGGACCACGTCATCAATATATGAATACCATCTCTGGTACGTAGATTTCCTACGAATTGGAATTTTGTGTTAAATTCGATATTGTCAATATTTTTATGAAGTAAATTTTGTGTAAACCTTAGCATATTTAGTCATGTATATCTATTAGCAATTGTTATAAATTTTATGTTGTAGTTAATAACCGCTAATTAATATTAAATATTTTTTGATTTTGATTGTCTATAATCAAAACAACATAAGAACTTATTTTAAAAATATAACGAATTATTTAGATATAAACCTCTTATTCTATGGTCCTTGATTTATGACATCCTTTTCGCTGATTGTATATTCGGATAGCTCCTTATATTACATCGTAGGTCATCTAGCGTATTAGCTTCCAGAGGGAACTTATAATTGAAACTAAACCATTATAACTTTCACAGTAGCATATTTTGTTATGTATATCTATTAGCAATTGTTATAAATTTCATGTTGTAGTTAATAACAGCTAATTAATATTAAATATTTTTTGATTTTGATTGTCGATTTTCAAAACAACATAAGAACTTATTTTAAAAATATAACGAATTATTTAGATACGAACCTCTTATTCTTTGGTCCTTGATTTACGACATCCTTTGTTCTAATTTTACATCCGTGCAGCTCCTGAAACTACATCGCAGGTCATCTAGCTTATTGGCTCCCAGAGGATACATGAAATTAAAACAAAACCATTACAAGTTTAGTTTTATAAGTAAACAGCATACGTTTTAATTAGCATTAACGATGACGTGGCCAAGACTAGAACTGACTTAATTTCAAAAAACATTATATATAAAATTATCAAATATTATAAATAAAAAAAGATTAAATTAAAAAGAAAGATTAAGTTTACTTACTTAAAAATATTCGGTAAATATCAAGTCAGAAGCTAGATTGGCAACTCGCAGAATATCTCGGCAGCCCGCGGCAGATCGAATCCCAATACCCAGGGAGATCCTGCTGCTTATAGCTGAGAAGAGGCGCTTACGCACTAGGTGGATGAGGTCTCGGCACCCGTTGGACAAAACGGAATGGAATCGAGCGCTGAGTAGGCTCCGATGCGCGTTGGTGCTGCACAAAGCCGCATTGTGCGCCAGAGTAACAACAAAGCACCTGGACATGACGTCATCTGCAACGTCACATTGAAGGCCCTGCCCAGACAAGCGATCCTCTACATAAGGTTGGTTTTCAACGCTATTGTGAGGTTGCAATACTTCCCTTATCAGTGGAAGCTCGGGATAATCTCCATGATCCACAAACCTGGCAAGCCGGAAAGGAAGCCCGCCTCCTACCGGCCGATCAGTCTCCTCCCTTCAATTTCGAAGGTGTTTGAGAGACTGATTGCTGTCCGGATTGTAAGGATTATGGAAGCCCAGGGGATTACCCCTGAGCACCAGTTCGGTTTCCGTGCTGGCCACTGTACTGTCGAGCAGCTCCATCGAGTCGTCGAGCAAATTCTGACTGCCTACGACAGTAAGGAATATTGTAACAGCCTCTTCTTGGACATTCGAGAAGCGTTTGATCGAGTGTGGCACATTGGACTCCAACTGAAAATCAAGCAGACGCTGCCTGCTCCATATTTTGGGTTGCTAAAATCGTACCTGGAAGGAAGGAGGTTCGCTGTGCGCTTTCATTCAGCAATTTCCACCGAGCACAACGTGGCAGCTGGTGTTCCACAAGGTAGTGTCCTCGGCCCCCTGCTCTACTGCCTGTATAGCCACGACATGCCGCAGCCAGATGTAAGCCTTTACGGGAAATCTATGTTGGCCACATTTGCCGATGACGTGTGCGTCACCTACAGGTCCCGATGCGAGCACGACGCAGCCGATGGTATCCAGGACTTTGCATACCGGTTCTCGGAATGGACAAGACGTTGGAACATTGGCATCAACAGCAGTAAATCCAACAACGTCTGCTTTACTTTAAAGCGAAGAACGCCACCGCCCGTCTACATCGAGGAAGCCCCCGTACCACAGCCGAACGCAGCAAAGTACCTTGGAGTGCTTCTGGATCGCAGACTCACATTTTCCAAGCATGTGACCGACCTCAGAACGCGCCTACGTGCTAAGGTGGCGAAGCACTACTGGCTACTTTCTTCGCGCAGTAAATTGTCGCTATCCAAGAAGCTGACAATTTACAAACAGATCTTAGCACCAAACTGGAAGTATGGGTGCCAAATCTGGGGCTTAGCATGCGACAGCCACATGAAAAGGATCCAGGCTATTCAAAATAAGGTAGCAAGACTCATCACCGGCTGCGAGTGGTTTGTTCGAAACACCACCCTACACAGAGACCTGAAACTCGCAACGGTATTTGACGAAATAAACCAGCACTCGAGCAGATACCATGACAGGCTGGAGCGCCACAGAAATCGGCTGGCCAGCACTCTAAACAGATCTCGCCCACCAAGGAGGCTCAATAGAAGGCAACCGAGGGATCTCATTACCCGATCTCCTTTGACAAGGGTCCGCAGAAGCTGACGCTTATCTTAAATCCTAAATCCTATTTGTAATGTAATTGTAGTTAAATTACTTTAAAATTGAAAAAGCTAACTATAGTTAGCCGGCGAGCCCAAATGGGCTGAATTAATAGATAAGAAGGACACAAAGGGGCTTCAAGACTTCCCCGTATGCCTTAGTAAATAAATCAATAAAAAATAAAAATACTGTGCCGTGTAGCTTACGTGCCACTAATGAGAGTCGGGGCGAAGGGCGCAAAACTTTTATTTGCAAAATTTTCCATTTGCTTAGTTTAATTTAAATTAGTAATATTTAAAAAATATTCTAAAAATATTCGGTATATATATGTTAAAAATACTAAGGTGACAATCACTAGAAATATATACCATAAACAAAAACTATATTTGCACTGTGCCGTGTAGCTTACGTGCCACTAATGAGAATCGAGGAGAAGGGCGCAAAATTTTTACTTGCAAAATTTTCCATTTGCTTAGTTTAATTTCTAATTTAATTAATTATTCTCTCATTGTGTGTGTGTGCCATCTTCAGTTTGCAGCCTTTGGGATAATCTTTTGTCTCCCTGAAGTGTGTGGAGTCTGCTGTTTGCATGTGTGCTAGTGTAGCTTGTCATTTATTTATTTTATGCCACATCGAGTCCGCGAGTTCGATATTGTCAATATTTTTATGAAGTAAATTTTGTGTACACCTTAGCATATTTAGTCATGTATATCTATGAGCAATTGTTTTAAATTTCATGTTGCTAGTTAATTACCGCTAATTAATATTAAATATTTTTTGATTTTGATTGTCGATTATCAAAACAACATAAGAACTTATTTTAAAAATATATCGAATTATTTAGATACGAACCTCTTATTCTTTGGTCCTTGATTTACGACATCCTTTGTTCTAATTTTACATCCGCGCAGCTCCTGAAACTACATCGCAGGTCATCTAGCTTATTGGCTCCCAGAGGGTACATGAAATTAAAACAAAACCATTAAAAGTTTAGTGTTATTTGTAAACACAATGGGCATAAGTTTTAATTAGCATTAACGATGACGTGGCCAAGAATGGAACTGACTTAATATCAAATGGACCACGTCATCAATATATGAATATCATCTCTGGTACGTAGATTTTTCCTACGAATTGGAATTTTATATTAAATACGATATTGTCAATATTTTTATGAAGTAAATTTTGTGTTCACCTTAGCATATTTAGTCATGTATATCTATGAGCAATTATTTTAAATTTCATGTTGCTAGTTAATTACCGCTAATTAATATGAAATATTTTTTGATTTTGATTGTCGATTATCAAAACAACATAAGAACTTATTTTAAAAATATAACGAATTATTTAGATACGAACCTCTCATTCTTTGGTCCTTGATTTACGACATCCTTTGTGCTAATTTGACATCCGCGCAGCATCTGAAACTACATCACAGGTCATCTAGCTTATTGGCTCCCAGAGGGTACATGAAATTAAAACAAAACCATTACAAGTTTAGTGTTATTTGTAAACACAATGGGCATAAGTTTTAATTAGCATAAACGATGACGTGGCCAAGAATAGAACTGACTTAATATCAAAAGGACCACGTCATCAATATATGAATACCATCTCTGGTAAGTAGATTTCCTACGAATTGGAATTTTATATTAAATTCGATATTGTCAACATTTTTATGAAGTAAATTTTGTGTTCACCTCAGCATCGTTAGCCATGTATTAGCAAGTATTTTAAATTTCATGTTGCTAGTTAATTACCGCAAATTAATATGAAATATTTTTTGATTTTGATTTTCGATTATCAAAACAAAATAAGAACATATTTTAAAAACATAACGAATTATTTAGATACGAACCTCATATTCTTTGGTCCTTGATTTACGACATCCTTTGTTCTAATTTTACATCCGCGCAGCTCCTGAAACTACATCGCAGGTAATCTAGCTTATTGGCTCCCAGAGGGTACATAAAATAAAAACAAAACCATTACAAGTTTAGTTTTATAAGTAAACAGCATACGTTTTAATTAGCATTAACGATGACGTGGCCAAGACTTGAACTGACTTAATTTCAAAAAACATTATATATAAAATTATCAAATATTATAAATTAAAAATATACTAGAAAGATTAAGTTTACTTAAAAATATTCGGTAAATATATGTTAAAAATATTAAGTTGACAAACACTAGAAATATATACTAGAAACAAAAACTATATTTGCACTGTGCCGTGTAGCTTACGTGCCACTAATGAGAATCGAGGAGGAGGGCGCAAAAAAAATATTCTAAAAATATTCGGTAAATATATGTTAAAAATATTAAGTTGAAAAACACTAGAAATATATACTAGAAACAAAAACTATATTTGCACTGTGCCGTGTAGCTTACGTGCCACTAATGAGAATCGAGGAGGAGGAGGGCGCAAAATTTTAATTGCAAAATTTTCCATTTGCTTAGTTCAATTTGTGTGCCATCTTCAGTTTGCAGCCTTTGGGATAATCTTTTGTCTCCCTGAAGTGTGTGTGTGTGGAGTCTGCTGTTTGCATGTGTGTGAGTGTAGCGTGTCATTTATTTATTTTATGCCATATCGAGTCCGCGAGTTCGATATTGTCAATATTTTTATGAAGTAAATTTTGTGTACACCTTATCATATTTGGTCATGTTTATCTATAAGCAATTGTTTTAAATTTCATGTTGCTAGTTAATTATCGCTAATTAATATTAAATATTTTTTGATTTTGATTGTCGATTATCACAACAACATAAGAACTTATTTTAAAAATATAACGAATTATTTAGATACGAACCTCTTATTCTTTGGTCCTTGATTTACGACATCCTTTGTTCTAATTTTACATCCGCGCAGCTCCTGAAACTACATCGCAGGTCATCTAGCATATTGGCTCCCAGAGGGTACATGAAATTAAAACAAAACCATTACAAGTTTAGTGTTATTTGTAAACACAATGGCCATAAGTTTTAATTAGCATTAACGATGACGTGGCCAAGAATGGAACTGACTTAATATCAAATGGACCACGTCATCAATATATGAATACCGTCTCTGGGACGTAGATTTCCTACGAATTGGAATTTTATATTAAATTCGATATTGTCAATATTTTTATAAAGTAAATTTTGTGTTCACCTTAGCATATTTAGTCATGTATATCTATTAGCAAATGTTTTAAATTTCATGTTGCTAGTTAATTACTGCTAATTAATATTAAATATTTTTTTATTTTGATTGTCGATTATCAAAACAACATAAGAACTTATTTGAAAAATATAACGAATTATTTAGATACGAACCTCTTATTCTTTGGTCCTTGATATAAGACATCCCTTGTGCTAATTTTACATCCGCGCAGCATCTGAAACTACATCACAGGTCATCTAGCTTATTGGCTCCCAGAGGGTATATGTAATTAAAACAAAACCATTACAAGTTTAGTGTTATTTGTAAACACAATGGGTATTAGTTTTAATTAGCATTAAGGAGACGTGGCCAAGAATAGAACTGACTAAATATCAAATGGACCACGTCATCAATTCATGAATACCGTCTCTGGGACGTAGATTTCCTACGAATTGGAATTTTATATTAAATTCGATATTGTCAATATTTTAATGAAGTAAATTTTGTGTTCATCTCAGCATCGTTAGTCATGTATTAGCAAGTGTTTTAAATTTCATGTTGCTAGTTAATTACCGCAAATTAATATTAAATATTTTTTGATTTTATTGTCGATGATAAAAACAACATAAGAACTTATTTCATGAAACTACATCGCAGGTCATCTAGCTTATTGGCTCCCAGAGGGTACATGAAATTAAAACAAAACCATTACAAGTTAAGTGTTATTTGTAAACACAATGGACATAAGTTTTAATTAGCATTAACGATGACGTGGCCAAGAATGGAACTGAATTAATATCAAATGGACCACGTCATCAATATATGAATACCATCTCTGGTACGTAGATTTCCTACGAATTGGAATTTTGTGTTAAATTCGATATTGTCAATATTTTTATGAAGTAAATTTTGTGTAAACCTTAGCATATTTAGTCATGTATATCTATTAGCAATTGTTATAAATTTTATGTTGTAGTTAATAACCGCTAATTAATATTAAATATTTTTTGATTTTGATTGTCTATAATCAAAACAACATAAGAACTTATTTTAAAAATATAACGAATTATTTAGATATAAACCTCTTATTCTATGGTCCTTGATTTATGACATCCTTTTCGCTGATTGTATATTCGGATAGCTCCTTATATTACATCGTAGGTCATCTAGCGTATTAGCTTCCAGAGGGAACTTATAATTGAAACTAAACCATTATAACTTTCACAGTAGCATATTTTGTTATGTATATCTATTAGCAATTGTTATAAATTTCATGTTGTAGTTAATAACAGCTAATTAATATTAAATATTTTTTGATTTTGATTGTCGATTTTCAAAACAACATAAGAACTTATTTTAAAAATATAACGAATTATTTAGATACGAACCTCTTATTCTTTGGTCCTTGATTTACGACATCCTTTGTTCTAATTTTACATCCGTGCAGCTCCTGAAACTACATCGCAGGTCATCTAGCTTATTGGCTCCCAGAGGATACATGAAATTAAAACAAAACCATTACAAGTTTAGTTTTATAAGTAAACAGCATACGTTTTAATTAGCATTAACGATGACGTGGCCAAGACTAGAACTGACTTAATTTCAAAAAACATTATATATAAAATTATCAAATATTATAAATAAAAAAAGATTAAATTAAAAAGAAAGATTAAGTTTACTTACTTAAAAATATTCGGTAAATATCAAGTCAGAAGCTAGATTGGCAACTCGCAGAATATCTCGGCAGCCCGCGGCAGATCGAATCCCAATACCCAGGGAGATCCTGCTGCTTATAGCTGAGAAGAGGCGCTTACGCACTAGGTGGATGAGGTCTCGGCACCCGTTGGACAAAACGGAATGGAATCGAGCGCTGAGTAGGCTCCGATGCGCGTTGGTGCTGCACAAAGCCGCATTGTGCGCCAGAGTAACAACAAAGCACCTGGACATGACGTCATCTGCAACGTCACATTGAAGGCCCTGCCCAGACAAGCGATCCTCTACATAAGGTTGGTTTTCAACGCTATTGTGAGGTTGCAATACTTCCCTTATCAGTGGAAGCTCGGGATAATCTCCATGATCCACAAACCTGGCAAGCCGGAAAGGAAGCCCGCCTCCTACCGGCCGATCAGTCTCCTCCCTTCAATTTCGAAGGTGTTTGAGAGACTGATTGCTGTCCGGATTGTAAGGATTATGGAAGCCCAGGGGATTACCCCTGAGCACCAGTTCGGTTTCCGTGCTGGCCACTGTACTGTCGAGCAGCTCCATCGAGTCGTCGAGCAAATTCTGACTGCCTACGACAGTAAGGAATATTGTAACAGCCTCTTCTTGGACATTCGAGAAGCGTTTGATCGAGTGTGGCACATTGGACTCCAACTGAAAATCAAGCAGACGCTGCCTGCTCCATATTTTGGGTTGCTAAAATCGTACCTGGAAGGAAGGAGGTTCGCTGTGCGCTTTCATTCAGCAATTTCCACCGAGCACAACGTGGCAGCTGGTGTTCCACAAGGTAGTGTCCTCGGCCCCCTGCTCTACTGCCTGTATAGCCACGACATGCCGCAGCCAGATGTAAGCCTTTACGGGAAATCTATGTTGGCCACATTTGCCGATGACGTGTGCGTCACCTACAGGTCCCGATGCGAGCACGACGCAGCCGATGGTATCCAGGACTTTGCATACCGGTTCTCGGAATGGACAAGACGTTGGAACATTGGCATCAACAGCAGTAAATCCAACAACGTCTGCTTTACTTTAAAGCGAAGAACGCCACCGCCCGTCTACATCGAGGAAGCCCCCGTACCACAGCCGAACGCAGCAAAGTACCTTGGAGTGCTTCTGGATCGCAGACTCACATTTTCCAAGCATGTGACCGACCTCAGAACGCGCCTACGTGCTAAGGTGGCGAAGCACTACTGGCTACTTTCTTCGCGCAGTAAATTGTCGCTATCCAAGAAGCTGACAATTTACAAACAGATCTTAGCACCAAACTGGAAGTATGGGTGCCAAATCTGGGGCTTAGCATGCGACAGCCACATGAAAAGGATCCAGGCTATTCAAAATAAGGTAGCAAGACTCATCACCGGCTGCGAGTGGTTTGTTCGAAACACCACCCTACACAGAGACCTGAAACTCGCAACGGTATTTGACGAAATAAACCAGCACTCGAGCAGATACCATGACAGGCTGGAGCGCCACAGAAATCGGCTGGCCAGCACTCTAAACAGATCTCGCCCACCAAGGAGGCTCAATAGAAGGCAACCGAGGGATCTCATTACCCGATCTCCTTTGACAAGGGTCCGCAGAAGCTGACGCTTATCTTAAATCCTAAATCCTATTTGTAATGTAATTGTAGTTAAATTACTTTAAAATTGAAAAAGCTAACTATAGTTAGCCGGCGAGCCCAAATGGGCTGAATTAATAGATAAGAAGGACACAAAGGGGCTTCAAGACTTCCCCGTATGCCTTAGTAAATAAATCAATAAAAAATAAAAATACTGTGCCGTGTAGCTTACGTGCCACTAATGAGAGTCGGGGCGAAGGGCGCAAAACTTTTATTTGCAAAATTTTCCATTTGCTTAGTTTAATTTAAATTAGTAATATTTAAAAAATATTCTAAAAATATTCGGTATATATATGTTAAAAATACTAAGGTGACAATCACTAGAAATATATACCATAAACAAAAACTATATTTGCACTGTGCCGTGTAGCTTACGTGCCACTAATGAGAATCGAGGAGAAGGGCGCAAAATTTTTACTTGCAAAATTTTCCATTTGCTTAGTTTAATTTCTAATTTAATTAATTATTCTCTCATTGTGTGTGTGTGCCATCTTCAGTTTGCAGCCTTTGGGATAATCTTTTGTCTCCCTGAAGTGTGTGGAGTCTGCTGTTTGCATGTGTGCTAGTGTAGCTTGTCATTTATTTATTTTATGCCACATCGAGTCCGCGAGTTCGATATTGTCAATATTTTTATGAAGTAAATTTTGTGTACACCTTAGCATATTTAGTCATGTATATCTATGAGCAATTGTTTTAAATTTCATGTTGCTAGTTAATTACCGCTAATTAATATTAAATATTTTTTGATTTTGATTGTCGATTATCAAAACAACATAAGAACTTATTTTAAAAATATAACGAATTATTTAGATACGAACCTCTTATTCTTTGGTCCTTGATTTACGACATCCTTTTTTCTAATTTTACATCCGCGCAGATCCTGAAACTACATCGCAGGTCATCTAGCTTATTGGCTCCCGAGGAAACAAAAGAAAGAAAAATAAAAAATTACATGAAATTAAAACAAAACCATTACAAGTTTAGTATTATTTGAAAACACCATGGGCATAAGTTTTAATTAGCATTAACGATGACGTGGCCAAGAATAGAACTGACTTAATATCAAATGGACCACGTCATCAATATATGAATACCGTCTCTGGGACGTAGATTTCCTACGAATTGGAATTTTATATTAAATTCGATATTGTCAATATTTTTATGAAGTAAATTTTGTGTTCACCTCAGCATCGTTAGTCATGTATTAGCAAGTGTTTTAAATTTCATGTTGCTAGTTAATAACCGCTAATTAATATGAAATATTTTTTGATTTTGGTTTTCGATTATCAAAACAATATAAGAACTTATTTTAAAAATATAACGAACTATTTAGATACGAACCTCTTATTCCTTGGTCATTGATTTACGACATCCTTTGTTCTAATTTTACATCCGCGCAGCTCCTGAAACTACATCGCAGGTCATCTAGCTTATTGGCTCCCAAAGGGTACATGAAATTAAAATAAAACCATTACAAGTTTAGTGTTATTTGTAAACACAATGGGCATAAGTTTTAATTAGCATTAACGATGACGTGGCCAAGAATGGAACTGATTTAATATCAAACATCAATTATGAATACCATCTCTGGTACGTAGATTTCCTATGAATTGGAATTTTATTTAAAAAATTCGATATTGTTAATATTTTTATGAAGTAAATTTTGTGTTCACCTTAGCATCATTAGTCATGTATATCTATTAGCAATTATTTTAAATTTCATGTTGCTAGTTAACTACCGCTAATTAATATGAAATATTTTTTGATTTTGGTTTTCGATTATCAAAACAATATAAGAACTTATTTTAAAAATATAACGAACTATTTAGATACGAACCTCTTATTCCTTGGTCCTTGATTTACGACATCCTTTGTTCTAATTTTACATCCGCGCAGCTCCTGAAACTACATCGCAGGTCATCTAGCTTATTGGCTCCCAGAGGGTACACGAAATTAAAATAAAACCATTACAAGTTTAGTGTTATTTGTAAACACAATGGGCATAAGTTTTAATTAGCATTAACGATGACGTGGCCAAGAATGGAACTGACTTAATATGAAACATCAATTATGAATACCATCTCTGGTACGTAGATTTCCTATGGATTGGAATTTTATTTAAAAAATTCGATATTGTTAATATTTTTATGAAGTAAAGTTTGTGTTCACCTCAGCATCGTTAGTCATGTATTAGCAAGTGTTTTAAATTTCATGTTGCTAGTTAATTATCGCTCATTAATATTAAATATTTTTTGATTTTGATCGTCGATTATCAAAACAACATAAGAACTTATTTTAAAAATATATCGAATTTTTTAGATACAAACCTATTATTCTATGGTCCTTGATTTATGACATCCTATTCGCTGATTGTACATTCGCATAGCTCCTAAAATTACATCGTAGGTTATCTAGCGTATTGGCTTTCAGAGGGAACTTATAATTGAAACTAAACCATTATAACTTTCACAATAGCATATTTTGTCATGTATATCTATTAGCAATTGTTATAAATTTCATGTTAACCGCTAATTAATATTAAAAATTTTTTGATTTTTTTGTCTTTTATCAAAACAACATAAGTACATACTTATTTTAAAAATATAACGAATTATTTAGATACGAACCTCTTATTGCTTGGTCATTGATTAACGACATCATTTGTGCTAATTTTACATCCAAGCAGCTCCTGAAACTACATCGCAGGTCATCTAGCTTATTGGCTCCCAGAGGGTACATGTAATTAAAACAAAACCATTACAAGTTTAGTGTTATTTGTAGACACAATGGGCATACGTTTTAATTAGCATTAACGATGACGTGGCCAAGAATGGAACTGACTTAATATCAAATGGACCACGTCATCAATATATGAATACCATCTCTGGTACGTAGATTTCCTACGAATTGGAATTTTGTGTTAAATTCGATATTGTCAATATTTTTATGAAGTAAATTTTGTGTAAACCTTAGCATATTTAGTCATGTATATCTATTAGCAATTGTTATAAATTTTATGTTGTAGTTAATAACCGCTAATTAATATTAAATATTTTTTGATTTTGATTGTCTATAATCAAAACAACATAAGAACTTATTTTAAAAATATAACGAATTATTTAGATATAAACCTCTTATTCTACGGTCCTTGATTTATGACATCCTTTTCGCTGATTGTATATTCGGATAGCTCCTTATATTACATCGTAGGTCATCTAGCGTATTAGCTTCCAGAGGGAACTTATAATTGAAACTAAACCATTATAACTTTCACAGTAGCATATTTTGTTATGTATATCTATTAGCAATTGTTATAAATTTCATGTTGTAGTTAATAACAGCTAATTAATATTAAATATTTTTTGATTTTGATTGTCGATTTTCAAAACAACATAAGAACTTATTTTAAAAATATAACGAATTATTTAGATACGAACCTCTTATTCTTTGGTCCTTGATTTGCGACATCCTTTGTTCTAATTTAACATCCGTGCAGCTCCTGAAACTACATCGCAGGTCATCTAGCTTATTGGCTCCCAGAGGATACATGAAATTAAAACAAAACCATTACAAGTTTAGTTTTATAAGTAAACAGCATACGTTTTAATTAGCATTAACGATGACGTGGCCAAGACTAGAACTGACTTAATTTCAAAAAACATTATATATAAAATGATCAAATATTATAAATTAAAAATATACTAGAAAGATTAAGTTTACTTAAAAATATTTGGTAAATATATGTTAAAAATATTAAGTTGACATACACTAGAAATATATACTAGAAACAAAAACTATATTTGCACTGTGCCGTGTAGCTTACGTGCCACTAATGAGAATCGAGGCGAAGGGCGCAAAACTTTTATTTGCAAAATTTTCCATTTGCTTAGTTTAATTTAAATTACTAATATTTAAAAAATATTCTAAAAATATTCGGTATATATATGTTAAAAATATTAAGTTGACAATCACTAGAAATATATTCCATAAACAAAAACTATATTTGCACTGTGCCGTGTAGCTTACGTGCCACTAATGAGAATCGAGGAGGAGGGCGCAAAAAAAATATTCTAAAAATATTCGGTAAATATATGTTAAAAATATTAAGTTGACAAACACTAGAAATATATACAAGAAACAAAAACTATATTTGCACTGTGCAGTGTAGCTTACGTGCCACTAATGAGAATCGAGGAGGAGGGCGCAAAATTTTTACTTGCAAAATTTTCCATTTGCTTAGTTTAATTTCTAATTTAATTACTTATTCTCTCATTGTGTGTGTGTGCCATCTTCAGTTTCCAGCCTTTGGGATAATCTTTTGTCTCCCTGAAGTGTGTGTGTGTGGAGTCTGCTGTTTGCTGTGTGTTTAGTGTAGCTTGTCATTTATTTACTTTATGCCACATCGAGTCCGCGAGTTCGATATTGTCAATATTTTTATGAAGTAAATTTTGTGTACACCTTAGCATATTTAGTCATGTATATCTATGTGCAATTGTTTTAAATTTCATGTTGCTAGTTATTTACCGCTATTTAATATTAAATATTTTTTGATTTTGGTTGTCGATTATCAAAACAACATAAGAACTTATTTTAAAAATATAACGAATTATGTAGATACGATTCTCTTATTCTTGGGTCCTTGATTTACGACATCCTTTGTGCTAATTTTACAGCCGCGCAGCATATGAAACTACATCACAGGTCATCTAGCTTATTGGCTCCCAGAGGGTACATGAAATTAAAACAAAACCATTACAAGTTTAGTGTTATTTGTAAACACAATGGGCATAAGTTTTAATTAGCATTAACAATGACGGGGCCTAGAATAGAACTGACGTAATATCAAAAGGACCACGTCATCAATATATGAACACCATCTCTGGTACGTAGATTTCCTACGAATTGGAATTTTATATTAAATTCGATATTGTCAATATTTTAATGAAGTAAATTTTGTGTTCACCTCAGCATCGTTAGTCATGTATTAGCAAGTGTTTTAAATTTCATGTTGCTAGTTAATTACCGCAAATTAATATTAAATATTTTTTGATTTTATTGTCGATGATAAAAACAACATAAGAACTTATTTCATGAAACTACATCGCAGGTCATCTAGCTTATTGGCTCCCAGAGGGTACATGAAATTAAAACAAAACCATTACAAGTTTAGTGTTATTTGTAAACACAATGGACATAAGTTTTAATTAGCATTAACGATGACGTGGCCAAGAATGGAACTGAATTAATATCAAATGGACCACGTCATCAATATATGAATACCATCTCTGGTACGTAGATTTCCTACGAATTGGAATTTTGTGTTAAATTCGATATTGTAAATATTTTTATGAAGTAAATTTTGTGTAAACCTTAGCATATTTAGTCATGTATATCTATTAGCAATTGTTATAAATTTTATGTTGTAGTTAATAACCGCTAATTAATATTAAATATTTTTTGATTTTGATTGTCTATAATCAAAACAACATAAGAACATATTTTAAAAATATAACGAATTATTTAGATATAAACCTCTTATTCTATGGTCCTTGATTTATGACATCCTTTTCGCTGATTGTATATTCGGATAGCTCCTAATATTACATCGTAGGTCATCTAGCGTATTGGCTTCCAGAGGGAACTTATAATTGAAACTAAACCATTATAACTTTCACAGTAGCATATTTTGTTATGTATATCTATTAGCAATTGTTATAAATTTCATGTTGTAGTTAATAACCGCTAATTAATATTAAATATTTTTTTGATTTTGATTGTCGATTTTCAAAACAACATAAGAACTTATTTTAAAAATATAATATTATATTAGATACGAACCTCTTATTCTTTGGTCCTTGATTTACGACATCCTTTGTTCTAATTTTACATCCGTGCAGCTCCTGAAACTACATCGCAGGTCATCTAGCTTATTGGCTCCCAGAGGATACATGAAATTAAAACAAAACCATTACAAGTTTAGTTTTATAAGTAAACAGCATACGTTTTAATTAGCATTAACGATGACGTGGCCAAGACTAGAACTGACTTAATTTCAAAAAACATTATATATAAAATTATCAAATATTATAAATAAAAAAAGATTAAATTAAAAAGAAAGATTAAGTTTACTTACTTAAAAATATTCGGTAAATATCAAGTCAGAAGCTAGATTGGCAACTCGCAGAATATCTCGGCAGCCCGCGGCAGATCGAATCCCAATACCCAGGGAGATCCTGCTGCTTATAGCTGAGAAGAGGCGCTTACGCACTAGGTGGATGAGGTCTCGGCACCCGTTGGACAAAACGGAATGGAATCGAGCGCTGAGTAGGCTCCGATGCGCGTTGGTGCTGCACAAAGCCGCATTGTGCGCCAGAGTAACAACAAAGCACCTGGACATGACGTCATCTGCAACGTCACATTGAAGGCCCTGCCCAGACAAGCGATCCTCTACATAAGGTTGGTTTTCAACGCTATTGTGAGGTTGCAATACTTCCCTTATCAGTGGAAGCTCGGGATAATCTCCATGATCCACAAACCTGGCAAGCCGGAAAGGAAGCCCGCCTCCTACCGGCCGATCAGTCTCCTCCCTTCAATTTCGAAGGTGTTTGAGAGACTGATTGCTGTCCGGATTGTAAGGATTATGGAAGCCCAGGGGATTACCCCTGAGCACCAGTTCGGTTTCCGTGCTGGCCACTGTACTGTCGAGCAGCTCCATCGAGTCGTCGAGCAAATTCTGACTGCCTACGACAGTAAGGAATATTGTAACAGCCTCTTCTTGGACATTCGAGAAGCGTTTGATCGAGTGTGGCACATTGGACTCCAACTGAAAATCAAGCAGACGCTGCCTGCTCCATATTTTGGGTTGCTAAAATCGTACCTGGAAGGAAGGAGGTTCGCTGTGCGCTTTCATTCAGCAGCTGGTGTTCCACAAGGTAGTGTCCTCGGCCCCCTGCTCTACTGCCTGTATAGCCACGACATGCCGCAGCCAGATGTAAGCCTTTACGGGAAATCTATGTTGGCCACATTTGCCGATGACGTGTGCGTCACCTACAGGTCCCGATGCGAGCACGACGCAGCCGATGGTATCCAGGACTTTGCATACCGGTTCTCGGAATGGACAAGACGTTGGAACATTGGCATCAACAGCAGTAAATCCAACAACGTCTGCTTTACTTTAAAGCGGAGAACGCCACCGCCCGTCTACATCGAGGAAGCCCCCGTACCACAGCCGAACGCAGCAAAGTACCTTGGAGTGCTTCTGGATCGCAGACTCACATTTTCCAAGCATGTGACCGACCTCAGAACGCGCCTACGTGCTAAGGTGGCGAAGCACTACTGGCTACTTTCTTCGCGCAGTAAATTGTCGCTATCCAAGAAGCTGACAATTTACAAACAGATCTTAGCACCAAACTGGAAGTATGGGTGCCAAATCTGGGGCTTAGCATGCGACAGCCACATGAAAAGGATCCAGGCTATTCAAAATAAGGTAGCAAGACTCATCACCGGCTGCGAGTGGTTTGTTCGAAACACCACCCTACACAGAGACCTGAAACTCGCAACGGTATTTGACGAAATAAACCAGCACTCGAGCAGATACCATGACAGGCTGGAGCGCCACAGAAATCGGCTGGCCAGCGCTCTAAACAGATCTCGCCCACCAAGGAGGCTCAATAGAAGGCAACCGAGGGATCTCATTACCCGATCTCCTTTGACAAGGGTCCGCAGAAGCTGACGCTTATCTTAAATCCTAAATCCTATTTGTTATGTAATTGTAGTTAAATTACTTTAAAATTGAAAAAGCTAACTATAGTTAGCCGGCGAGCCCAAATGGGCTGAATTAATAGATAAGAAGGACACAAAGGGGCTTCAAGACTTCCCCGTATGCCTTAGTAAATAAATCAATAAAAAATAAAAATACTGTGCCGTGTAGCTTACGTGCCACTAATGAGAGTCGGGTCGAAGGGCGCAAAACTTTTATTTGCAAAATTTTCCATTTGCTTAGTTTAATTTAAATTACTAATATTTAAAAAATATTCTAAAAATATTCGGTATATATATGTTAAAAATACTAAGGTGACAATCACTAGAAATATATACCATAAACAAAAACTATATTTGCACTGTGCCGTGTAGCTTACGTGCCACTAATGAGAATCGAGGAGAAGGGCGCAAAATTTTTACTTGCAAAATTTTCCATTTGCTTAGTTTAATTTCTAATTTAATTAATTATTCTCTCATTGTGTGTGTGTGCCATCTTCAGTTTGCAGCCTTTGGGATAATCTTTTGTCTCCCTGAAGTGTGTGGAGTCTGCTGTTTGCATGTGTGCTAGTGTAGCTTGTCATTTATTTATTTTATGCCACATCGAGTCCGCGAGTTCGATATTGTCAATATTTTTATGAAGTAAATTTTGTGTACACCTTAGCATATTTAGTCATGTATATCTATGAGCAATTGTTTTAAATTTCATGTTGCTAGTTAATTACCGCTAATTAATATTAAATATTTTTTTGATTTTGATTGTCGATTATCAAAACAACATAAGAACTTATTTTAAAAATATAACGAATTATTTAGATACGAACCTCTTATTCTTTGGTCCTTGATTTACGACATCCTTTTTTCTAATTTTACATCCGCGCAGATCCTGAAACTACATCGCAGGTCATCTAGCTTATTGGCTCCCGAGGAAACAAAAGAAAGAAAAATAAAAAATTACATGAAATTAAAACAAAACCATTACAAGTTTAGTATTATTTGAAAACACCATGGGCATAAGTTTTAATTAGCATTAACGATGACGTGGCCAAGAATAGAACTGACTTAATATCAAATGGACCACGTCATCAATATATGAATACCGTCTCTGGGACGTAGATTTCCTACGAATTGGAATTTTATATTAAATTCGATATTGTCAATATTTTTATGAAGTAAATTTTGTGTTCACCTCAGCATCGTTAGTCATGTATTAGCAAGTGTTTTAAATTTCATGTTGCTAGTTAATAACCGCTAATTAATATGAAATATTTTTTGATTTTGGTTTTCGATTATCAAAACAATATAAGAACTTATTTTAAAAATAAAACGAACTATTTAGATACGAACCTCTTATTCCTTGGTCATTGATTTACGACATCCTTTGTTCTAATTTTACATCCGCGCAGCTCCTGAAACTACATCGCAGGTCATCTAGCTTATTGGCTCCCAAAGGGTACATGAAATTAAAATAAAACCATTACAAGTTTAGTGTTATTTGTAAACACAATGGGCATAAGTTTTAATTAGCATTAACGATGACGTGGCCAAGAATGGAACTGATTTAATATCAAACATCAATTATGAATACCATCTCTGGTACGTAGATTTCCTATGAATTGGAATTTTATTTAAAAAATTCGATATTGTTAATATTTTTATGAAGTAAATTTTGTGTTCACCTTAGCATCATTAGTCATGTATATCTATTAGCAATTATTTTAAATTTCATGTTGCTAGTTAACTACCGCTAATTAATATGAAATATTTTTTGATTTTGGTTTTCGATTATCAAAACAATATAAGAACTTATTTTAAAAATATAACGAACTATTTAGATACGAACCTCTTATTCCTTGGTCCTTGATTTACGACATCCTTTGTTCTAATTTTACATCCGCGCAGCTCCTGAAACTACATCGCAGGTCATCTAGCTTATTGGCTCCCAGAGGGTACACGAAATTAAAATAAAACCATTACAAGTTTAGTGTTATTTGTAAACACAATGGGCATAAGTTTTAATTAGCATTAACGATGACGTGGCCAAGAATGGAACTGACTTAATATCAAACATCAATAATGAATACCATCTCTGGTACGTAGATTTCCTATGGATTGGAATTTTATTTAAAAAATTCGATATTGTTAATATTTTTATGAAGTAAAGTTTGTGTTCACCTCAGCATCGTTAGTCATGTATTAGCAAGTGTTTTAAATTTCATGTTGCTAGTTAATTATCGCTCATTAATATTAAATATTTTTTGATTTTGATCGTCGATTATCAAAACAACATAAGAACTTATTTTAAAAATATATCGAATTTTTTAGATACAAACCTATTATTCTATGGTCCTTGATTTATGACATCCTATTCGCTGATTGTACATTCGCATAGCTCCTAAAATTACATCGTAGGTTATCTAGCGTATTGGCTTTCAGAGGGAACTTATAATTGAAACTAAACCATTATAACTTTCACAATAGCATATTTTGTCATGTATATCTATTAGCAATTGTTATAAATTTCATGTTAACCGCTAATTAATATTAAAAATTTTTTGATTTTTTTGTCTTTTATCAAAACAACATAAGTACATACTTATTTTAAAAATATAACGAATTATTTAGATACGAACCTCTTATTCCTTGGTCATTGATTAACGACATCATTTGTGCTAATTTTACATCCAAGCAGCTCCTGAAACTACATCGCAGGTCATCTAGCTTATTGGCTCCCAGAGGGTACATGTAATTAAAACAAAACCATTACAAGTTTAGTGTTATTTGTAGACACAATGGGCATAAGTTTTAATTAGCATTAACGATGACGTGGCCAAGAATGGAACTGACTTAATATCAAATGGACCACGTCATCAATTCATGAATACCGTCTCTGGGACGTAGATTTCCTACGAATTGGAATTTTATATTAAATTCGATATTGTCAATATTTTTATGAAGTAAATTTTGTGTTCACCTCAGCATCGTTAGTCATGTATATCTATTAGCAAGTGTTTTAAGTTTCATGTTGCTAGTTAATTACCGCTAATAAATATTAAATATTTTTTTATTTTGATCGTCGATTATAAAACAACATAAGAACTTATTTTAAAAATATATCGAATTATTTAGATACAAACCTCTATTGTCCTTGATTTATGACATCCTATTCGCTGATTGTACATTCGCATAGCTCCTAAAATTACATCGTAGGTTATCTAGCGTATTGGCTTTCAGAGGGAACTTATAATTGAAACTAAACCATTATAACTTTCACAATAGCATATTTTGTTATGTATATCTATTAGCAATTGTTATAAATTTCATGTTAACCGCTGATTAATATTAAAATTTTTTGATTTTTTTGTCTTTTATCAAAACAACATAAGTACATACTTATTTTAAAAATATAAGGAATTATTTAGATACGAACCTTTTATTCCTTGGTCATTGATTAACGACATCATTTGTGCTAATTTTACATCCAAGCAGCTCCTGAAACTACATCGCAGGTCATCTAGCTTATTGGCTCCCAGAGGGTACATGTAATTAAAACAAAACCATTACAAGTTTAGTGTTATTTGTAGACACAATGGGCATAAGTTTTAATTAGCATTAACAATGACGTGGCCAAGAATGGAACTGACTTAATATCAAATGGACCACGTCATCAATATATGAATACCATCTCTGGTACGTAGATTTCCTACGAATTGGAATTTTGAGTTAAATTCGATATTGTCAATATTTTTATGAAGTAAATTTTGTGTTCACCTTAGCGTCTTTAGTCATGTATATCTATTAGCAATTATTTTAAATTTCATGTTGCTAGTTAATTACCGCTAATTAATATGAAATATTTTTTGATTTTGGTTTTCGATTATCAAAACAATATAAGAACTTATTTAAAAATATTACGAACTATTTAGATACGAACCTCTTATTCTTTGGTCCTAGATTTACGACATCCTTTGTTCTAATTTTACATCCGCGCAGCTCCTGAAACTACATCGCAGGTCATCTAGCTTATTGGCTCCCAGAGGGTACATGTAATTAAAACAAAACCATTACAAGTTTAGTGTTATTTGTAAACACAATGGACATAAGTTTTAATTAGCATTAACGATGACTTGGCCAAGAATGGAACTGACTTAATATGAAACATCAATTATGAATACCATCTCTGGTACGTAGATTTCCTATGAATTGGAATTTTATTTAAAAAATTCGATATTGTTAATATTTTTATGAAGTAAAGTTTGTGTTCACCTCAGCATCGTTAGTCATGTATTAGCAAGTGTTTTAAATTTCATGTTGCTAGTTAATTATCGCTCATTAATATTAAATATTTTTTGATTTTGATCGTCGATTATCAAAACAACATAAGAACTTATTTTAAAAATATATCGAATTTTTAGATACAAACCTATTATTCTATGGTCCTTGATTCATGACATTCCTATTCGCTGATTGTACATTCGCATAGCTCCTAAAATTACATCGTAGGTTATCTAGCGTATTGGCTTTCAGAGGGAACTTATAATTGAAACTAAACCATTATAACTTTCACAATAGCATATTTTGTTATGTATATCTATTAGCGATTGTTATCAATTTCATGTTAACCGCTAATTAATATTAAACATTTTTTGATTTTTTTGTCTTTTAATAAAACAACATAAGTACATACTTATTTTAAAAATATAACGAATTATTTAGATACGAACCTCTTATTCATTGGTCCTTGATTTACGACATCCTTTGTGCTAATTTTACATCCAAGCAGCTCCTGAAACTACATCGCAGGTCATCTAGCTTATTGGCTCCCAGAGGGTACATGTAATTAAAACAAAACCATTACAAGTTTAGTGTTATTTGTAGACACAATGGGCATAAGTTTTAATTAGCATTAACGATGACGTGGCCAAGAATGGAACTGACTTAATATCAAATGGACCACGTCATCAATATATGAATACCATCTCTGGTACGTAGATTTCCTACGAATTGGAATTTTGAGTTAAATTCGATATTGTCAATATTTTTATGAAGTAAATTTTGTGTACACCTTAGCACATTTAGTCATGTATATCTATTAGCAATTGTTATAAATTTCATGTTGTGGCTAATAACCGCTAATTAATATTAAATATTTTTTGAGTTTGATTGCCGATTATCAAAACAACATAAGTACTTACTTATTTTAAAAATATAACGATAATATTAAATATTTTTTGAATTTGATTGTCGATTATCAAAACAACATAAGTACTAACTTATTTTTAAAATATAACGATTTATTTAAATATGAACTTCTTATTCTTTGGTCCTTGATTTACGAAATCATTTGTTCTAATTTTACATCCGAGCATCTCCTGAAACTATATCGCAGATCATCTAGCTTATCGGCTCCCAGAGGGAACTTATAATTGAAACTAAACCATTATAACTTTCACAATAGCATATTTTGTTATGTATATCTATTAGCAATTGTTATAAATTTCATGTTAACCGCTAATTAATATTAAAAATTTTTTGATTTTTTTGTCTTCTATCAAAACAACATAAGTACATACTTATTTTAAAAATATAACGAATTATTTAGATACGAACCTCTTATTCCTTGGTCCTTGATTAACGACATAATTTGTGCTAATTTTACATCCAAGCAGCTCCTGAAACTACATCGCAGGTCATCTAGCTTATTGGCTGACAGAGGGTACATGAAATTAAAACAAAACCATTACAAGTTTAGTGTTATTTGTAAACACAATGGGCATAAGTTTTAATTAGCATTAACGATGACGTGGCCAAGAATGGAACTGACTTAATATCAAACATCAATTATGAATACCATCTCTGGTACGTAGATTTCATATGAATTGGAATTTTATTTAAAAAATTCGATATTGTCAATATTTTTATGAAGTAAATTTTGTGTTCACCTTAGCGTCTTTAGTCATGTATATCTATTAGCAATTATTTTAAATTTCATGTTGCTAGTTAATTACCGCTAATTAATATGAAATATTTTTTGATTTTGGTTTTCGATTATTAAAACAATATAAGAATTTATTTTAAAAATATAACGAACTATTTAGATACGAACCTCTTATTCTTTGGTCCTTGATTTACGACATCCTTTGTTCTAATTTTACATCCGCGCAGCTCCTGAAACTACATCGCAGGTCATCTAGCTTATTAGCTCCCGTGGGTACATGAAATTAAAATAAAACCATTACAAGTTTAGTGTTATTTGTAAACACAATGGGCATAAGTTTTAATTAGCATTAACGATGACGTGGCCAAGAATGGAACTGACTTAATATTAAACATCAATTATGAATACCATCTCTGGTACGTAGATTTCCTATGAATTGGAATTTTATTTAAAAAATTCGATATTGTTAATATTTTTATGAAGTAAAGTTTGTGTTCACCTCAGCATCGTTAGTCATGTATTAGCAAGTGTTTTAAATTTCATGTTGCTAGTTAATTATCGCTCATTAATATTAAATATTTTTTGATTTTGATCGTCGATTATCAAAACAACATAAGAACTTATTTTAAAAATATATCGAATTTTTTAGATACAAACCTATTATTCTATGGTCCTTGATTCATGACATTCCTATTCGCTGATTGTACATTCGCATAGCTCCTAAAATTACATCGTAGGTTATCTAGCGTATTGGCTTTCAGAGGGAACTTATAATTGAAACTAAACCATTATAACTTTCACAATAGCATATTTTGTTATGTATATCTATTAGCGATTGTTATAAATTTCATGTTAACCGCTAATTAATATTAAAAATTTTTTGATTTTTTTGTCTTTTATCAAAACAACATAAGTACATACTTATTTTAAAAATATAACGAATTATTTAGATACGAACCTCTTATTCCTTAGTCCTTGATTTACGACATCCTTTGTGCTAATTTTACATCCAAGCAGCTCCTGAAACTACATCGCAGGTCATCTAGCTTATTGGCTGACAGAGGGTACATGAAATTAAAACAAAACCATTACAAGTTTAGTGTTATTTGTAAACACAATGGGCATAAGTTTTAATTAGCATTGACGATGACGTGGCCAAGAATGGAACTGACTTAATATCAAACATCAATTATGAATACCATCTCTGGTACGTAGATTTCATATGAATTGGAATTTTATTTAAAAAATTCGATATTGTCAATATTTTTATGAAGTAAATTTTGTGTTCACCTTAGCGTCTTTAGTCATGTATATCTATTAGCAATTATTTTAAATTTCATGTTGCTAGTTAATTACCGCTAATTAATATGAAATATTTTTTGATTTCGGTTTTCGATTATCAAAACAATATAAGAATTTATTTTAAAAATATAACGAACTATTTAGATACGAACCTCTTATTCTTTGGTCCTTGATTTACGACATCCTTTGTTCTAATTTTACATCCGCGCAGCTCCTGAAACTACATCGCAGGTCATCTAGCTTATTAGCTCCCGAGGGTACATGAAATTAAAATAAAACCATTACAAGTTTAGTGTTATTTGTAAACACAATGGGCATAAGTTTTAATTAGCATTAACGATGACGTGGCCAAGAATGGAACTGACTTAATATCAAACATCAATTATGAATACCATCTCTGGTACGTAGATTTCCTATGAATTGGAATTTTATTTAAAAAATTCGATATTGTTAATATTTTTATGAAGTAAAGTTTGTGTTCACCTCAGCATCGTTAGTCATGTATTAGCAAGTGTTTTAAATTTCATGTTGCTAGTTAATTATCGCTCATTAATATTAAATATTTTTTGATTTTGATCGTCGATTATCAAAACAACATAAGAACTTATTTTAAAAATATATCGAATTTTTTAGATACAAACCTATTATTCTATGGTCCTTGATTCATGACATTCCTATTCGCTGATTGTACATTCGCATAGCTCCTAAAATTACATCGTAGGTTATCTAGCGTATTGGCTTTCAGAGGGAACTTATAATTGAAACTAAACCATTATAACTTTCACAATAGCATATTTTGTTATGTATATCTATTAGCGATTGTTATCAATTTCATGTTAACCGCTAATTAATATTAAAAATTTTTTGATTTTTTTGTCTTTTATCAAAACAACATAAGTACAAGTATTTAAAAAATATAACGAATTATTTAGATACGAACCTCTTATTCCTTGGTCCTTGATTTACGACATCCTTTGTGCTAATTTTACATCCAAGCAGCTCCTGAAACTACATCGCAGGTCATCTAGCTTAATGGCTCCCAGAGGGTACATGTAATTAAAACAAAACCATTACAAGTTTAGTGTTATTTGTAGACACAATGGGCATAAGTTTTAATTAGCATTAACGATGACGTGGCCAAGAATGGAACTGACTTAATATCAAATGGACCACGTCATCAATATATGAATACCATCTCTGGTACGTAGATTTCCTACGAATTGGAATTTTGAGTTAAATTCGATATTGTCAATATTTTTATGAAGTAAATTTTGTGTACACCTTAGCACATTTAGTCATGTAAATCTATTAGCAATTGTTATAAATTTCATGTTGTGGTTAATAACCGCTAATTAATATTAAATATTTTTTGAGTTTGATTGCCGATTATCAAAACAACATAAGTACTTACTTATTTTAAAAATATAACGATAATATTAAATATTTTTTGAATTTGATTGTCGATTATCAAAACAACATAAGTACTAACTTATTTTTAAAATATAACGAATTATTTAAATATGAACTTCTTATTCTTTGGTCCTTGATTTACGAAATCATTTGTTCTAATTTTACATCCGAGCATCTCCTGAAACTATATCGCAGATCATCTAGCTTATCGGCTCCCAGAGGGAACTTATAATTGAAACTAAACCATTATAACTTTCACAATAGCATATTTTGTTATGTATATCTATTAGCAATTGTTATAAATTTCATGTTAACCGCTAATTAATATTAAAAATTTTTTGATTTTTTTGTCTTCTATCAAAACAACATAAGTACATACTTATTTTAAAAATATAACGAATTATTTAGATACGAACCTCTTATTCCTTGGTCCTTGATTAACGACATAATTTGTGCTAATTTTACATCCAAGCAGCTCCTGAAACTACATCGCAGGTCATCTAGCTTATTGGCTGACAGAGGGTACATGAAATTAAAACAAAACCATTACAAGTTTAGTGTTATTTGTAAACACAATGGGCATAAGTTTTAATTAGCATTAACGATGACGTGGCCAAGAATGGAACTGACTTAATATCAAACATCAATTATGAATACCATCTCTGGTACGTAGATTTCATATGAATTGGAATTTTATTTAAAAAATTCGATATTGTCAATATTTTTATGAAGTAAATTTTGTGTTCACCTTAGCGTCTTTAGTCATGTATATCTATTAGCAATTATTTTAAATTTCATGTTGCTAGTTAATTACCGCTAATTAATATGAAATATTTTTTGATTTTGGTTTTCGATTATTAAAACAATATAAGAATTTATTTTAAAAATATAACGAACTATTTAGATACGAACCTCTTATTCTTTGGTCCTTGATTTACGACATCCTTTGTTCTAATTTTACATCCGCGCAGCTCCTGAAACTACATCGCAGGTCATCTAGCTTATTAGCTCCCGAGGGTACATGAAATTAAAATAAAACCATTACAAGTTTAGTGTTATTTGTAAACACAATGGGCATAAGTTTTAATTAGCATTAACGATGACGTGGCCAAGAATGGAACTGACTTAATATCAAACATCAATTATGAATACCATCTCTGGTACGTAGATTTCCTATGAATTGGAATTTTATTTAAAAAATTCGATATT
Source organism: Drosophila simulans (assembly GCF_016746395.2). NCBI lineage: Eukaryota > Metazoa > Arthropoda > Insecta > Diptera > Drosophilidae > Drosophila > Drosophila simulans. Next base: position 42,414 of record NW_025416830.1, read on the forward strand.
GTTAATATTTTTATGAAGTAAAGTTTGTGTTCACCTCAGCATCGTTAGTCATGTATTAGCAAGTGTTTTAAATTTCATGTTGCTAGTTAATTATCGCTCATTTATATTAAATATTTTTTGATTTTGATCGTCGATTATCAAAACAACATAAGAACTTATTTTAAAAATATATCGAATTTTTTAGATACAAACCTATTATTCTATGGTCCTTGATTTATGACATCCTATTCGCTGATTGTACATTCGCATAGCTCCTAAAATTACATCGTAGGTTATCTAGCGTATTGGTTTTCAGAGGGAACTTATAATTGAAACTAAACCATTATAACTTTCACAATAGCATATTTTGTTATGTATATCTATTAGCAATTGTTATAAATTTCATGTTAACCGCTAATTAATATTAAATATTTTTTGATTTGACTGTCTATTATCAAAACAACATAAGTACTTACTTATTTTAAAAATATAACGAGTTATTTAGATAAGAACCTCTTATTCTTTGGTCCTTGATTTACGACATCCTTTGTGCTAATTTTACATCCGTGCAGCTCCTGAAACTACATCGCAGGTCATCTAGCTTATTGGCTCCCAGAGAATACATGTAATTAAAACAAAACCATTACAAGTTTAGTGTTATTTGTAAACACAATGGGCATAAGTTTTAATTAGCATTAACGATGACGTGGCCAAGAATGGAACTGACTTAATATCAAATGGACCACGTCATCAATATATGAATACCGTCTCTGGGACGTAGATTTCCTACGAATTGGAATTTTAAATTAAATTCGATATTGTCAATATTTTTATGAAGGAAATTTTGTATTCACCTCAGCATCGTTAGTCATGTATTAGCAAGTGTTTTAAATTTCATGTTGCTAGTTAATTTCCGCTAATTAATATTAAATATTTTTTGATTTTGATCGTCGATTATCAAAACAACATAAGAACTTATTTTAAAAATATATCGAATTATTTAGATACGAACCTCTTATTCTTTGGTCCTTGATTTACGACATCCTTTGTTCTAATTTTACATCCGCGCAGCTCCTGAAACTACATCGCAGGTCATCTAGCTTATTGGCTCCCAGAGGGTACATGAAATTAAAATAAAACCATTACAAGTTTAGTGTTATTTGTAAACACAATGGGCATAAGTTTTAATTAGCATTAACGATGACGTGGCTAAGAATGGAACTGACTTAATATCAAACATCAATTATGAATACCATCTCTGGTACGTAGATTTCCTATGAATTGGAATTTTATTTAAAAAATTCGATATTGTTAATATTTTTATGAAGTAAAGTCTGTGTTCACCTCAGGATCGTTAGTCATGTATTAGCAAGTGTTTTAAATTTCATGTTGCTAGTTAATTACCGCTAATAAATATTAAATATTTTTTGATTTTGATCGTCGATTATCAAAACAACATAAGAACTTATTTTAAAAATATATCGAATTTTTTAGATACAAACCTATTATTCTATGGTCCTTGATTTATGACATCCTATTCGCTGATTGTACATTCGCATAGCTCCTAAAATTACATCGTAGGTTATCTAGCGTATTGGTTTTCAGAGGGAACTTATAGCTGAAACTAAACCATTATAACTTTCACAATAGCATATTTTGTTATGTATATCTATTAGCAATTGTTATAAAGTTCATGTTAACCGCTAATTAATATTAAATATTTTTTGATTTGACTGTCTATTATCAAAACAACATAAGTACTTACTTATTTTAAAAATATAACGAGTTATTTAGATAAGAACCTCTTATTCTTTGGTCCTTGATTTACGACATCCTTTGTGCTAATTTTACATCCAAGCAGCTCCTGAAACTACATCGCAGGTCATCTAGCTTATTGGCTCCCAGAGGGTACATGTAATTAAAACAAAACCATTACAAGTTTAGTGTTATTTGTAAACACAATGGGCATAAGTTTTAATTAGCATTAACGATGACGTGGCCAAGAATGGAACTGACTTAATATCAAATGGACCACGTCATCAATATATGAATACCGTCTCTGGGACGTAGATTTCCTACGAATTGGAATTTTAAATTAAATTCGATATTGTCAATATTTTTATGAAGGAAATTTTGTATTCACCTCAGCATCGTTAGTCATGTATTAGCAAGTGTTTTAAATTTCATGTTGCTAGTTAATTTCCGCTAATTAATATTAAATATTTTTTGATTTTGATCGTCGATTATCAAAACAACATAAGAACTTATTTTAAAAATATATCGAATTATTTAGATACGAACCTCTTATTCTTTGGTCCTTGATTTACGACATCCTTTGTTCTAATTTTACATCCGCGCAGCTCCTGAAACTACATCGCAGGTCATCTAGCTTATTGGCTCCCAGAGGGTACATGAAATTAAAATAAAACCATTACAAGTTTAGTGTTATTTGTAAACACAATGGGCATAAGTTTTAATTAGCATTAACGATGACGTGGCTAAGAATGGAACTGACTTAATATCAAACATCAATTATGAATACCATCTCTGGTACGTAGATTTCCTATGAATTGGAATTTTATTTAAAAAATTCGATATTGTTAATATTTTTATGAAGTAAAGTCTGTGTTCACCTCAGGATCGTTAGTCATGTATTAGCAAGTGTTTTAAATTTCATGTTGCTAGTTAATTACCTCTAATAAATATTAAATATTTTTTGATTTTGATCGTCGATTATCAAAACAACATAAGAACTTATTTTAAAAATATATCGAATTTTTTAGATACAAACCTATTATTCTATGGTCCTTGATTTATGACATCCTATTCGCTGATTGTACATTCGCATAGCTCCTAAAATTACATCGTAGGTTATCTAGCGTATTGGTTTTCAGAGGGAACTTATAATTGAAACTAAACCATTATAACTTTCACAATAGCATATTTTGTTATGTATATCTATTAGCAATTGTTATAAAGTTCATGTTAACCGCTAATTAATATTAAATATTTTTTGATTTGACTGTCTATTATCAAAACAACATAAGTACTTACTTATTTTAAAAATATAACCAATTATTTAGATACGAACCTCTTATTCCTTGGTCCTTGATTAACGACATAATTTGTGCTAATTTTACATCCGCGCAGCTCCTGAAACTACATCGCAGGTCATCTAGCTTATTGGCTCCCAGAGGGTACATGTAATTAAAACAAAACCATTACAAGTTTAGTGTTATTTGTAGACACAATGGGCATAAGTTTTAATTAGCATTAACGATGACGTGGCCAAGAATGGAACTGACTTAATATCAAATGGACCACGTCATTAATTCATGAATACCGTCTCTGGGACGTAGATTTTCTACGAATTGGAATTTTATATTAAATACGATATTGTCAATATTTTTATGAAGTAAATTTTGTGTTCACCTTAGCATCATTAGACATATATAGCTATTAGCAATTATTTTAAATTTCATGTTGCTAGTTAATTACCGCTAATTAATATGAAATATTTTTTGATTTTGATTGTCGATTATCAAAACAACATAAGAACTTATTTTAAAAATATAACGAATTATTTAGATACGAACCTCTTATTCTTTGGTCCTTGATTTACGACATCCTTTGTTCTAATTTTACATCCGCGCAGCTTCTGAAACTACATCGCAGGTCATCTAGCTTATTGGCTCCCAGAGGGTACGTGAAATTAAAACAAAACCATTACAAGTTTAGTGATATTTGTAAACACAATGGGCATAAGTTTTAATTAGCATTAACGATGACGTGGCCAATAGAACTGACTTAATATCAAATGGACCACGTCATCAATATATGAATACCATCTCTGGTACGTAGATTTCCTACGAATTGGAATTTTGTGTTAAATTCGATATTGTCAATATTTTTATGAAGTAAATTTTGTGTTCACCTTAGCATATTTAGTCATGTATATCTATTAGCAATTATTTTAAATTTCATGTTGCTAGTTAATTACCGCTAATTAATATGAAATATTTTTGATTTTGATTGTCGATTATCAAAACAACATAAGAAGTTATTTAAAAAATATAACGAATTATTTAGATACGAACCTCTTATTGTGTGGTCCTTGATTTACGACGTCTTTTGTGCTAATTTTACATCCGCGCAGCTCCTGAAACTACATCGCAGGTCATCTAGCTTATTTTCTCCCAGAGGGTAAATGAAATTAAAACAAAACCATTACAAGTTTAGTGTTATTAGTAAACACAATGGGCATAAGTTTTAATTAGCATTAACGATGACGTGGCGAAGAATGGAACTGATTTAATATGAAATGGACCACGTCATCAATATATGAATACCATCTCTGGGAAGTAGATTTCCTACGAATTGGAATTTTGTGTTAAATTCGATATTGTCAATATTTTTATGAAGTACATTTTCTGTTCACCTTAGCATATTTAGTCATGTATATCTATTAGCAATTATTTTAAATTTCATGTTGCTAGTTAATTACCGCTAATTAATATGAAATATTTTTGATTTTGATTGTCGATTATCAAAACAACATAAGAAGTTATTTAAAAAATATAACGAATTATTTAGATACGAACCTCTTATTGTGTGGTCCTTGATTTACGACATCTTTTGTGCTAATTTTACATCCGCGCAGCTCCTGAAACTACATCGCAGGTCATCTAGCTTATTTTCTCCCAGAGGGTAAATGAAATTAAAACAAAACCATTACAAGTTTAGTGTTATTGGTAAACACAATGGGCATAAGTTTTAATTAGCATTAACGATGACGTGGCGAAGAATGGAACTGATTTAATATGAAATGGACCACGTCATCAATATATGAATACCATCTCTGGGAAGTAGATTTCCTACGAATTGGAATTTTATATTAAATTCGATATTGTCAATATTTTAATGAAGTAAATTTTGTATTCACCTCAGCATCGTTAGTCATGTATTAGCAAGTGTTTTAAATTTCATGTTGCTAGTTAATTACCGCTAATTAATATTAAATATTTTTTGATTATGATCGTCGATTATCAAAACAACATAAGAACTTATTTTATAAATATATCGAATTATTTAGATACAAACCTCTTATTCTATGGTCCTTGATTTATGACATACTATTCGCTGATTGTACATTCGCATAGCTCCTAAAATTACATCGTAGGTCATCTAGCGTATTGGCTTCCAAAGGGAATTTATAATTGAAACTAAACCATTATAACTTTCACAATAGCATATTTTGTTATGTATATCTATTAGCAATTGTTATAAATTTCATGTTGTAGTTAATAACAGCTAATTAATATTAAATATTTTTTGATTTTAATTGTCGATTTTCAAAACAACATAAGAACTTATTTTAGAAATATAACGAATTATTTAGATACGAACCTCTTTTTCTTTGGTCCTTGGTTTACGACATCCTTTGTTCTGATTTTACATCAGCGCAGCTCCTGAAACTACATCGCAGGTCATCTAGCTTATTGACTCCCAGAGGATACATGATATTAAAACAAAACCATTACAAGTTTAGTGTTATTTGTAAACACAATGGGCATAAGTTTTAATTAGCATTAACAATGACGTGGCCAAGAATAGAACTGACTTAATATCAAATGGACCACGTCATCAATTCATGAATACCGTCTCTGGGACGTAGATTTTCACGAATTGGAATTTTATATTAAATTCGATATTGTTAATATTTTTATGAAGTAAATTTTGTGTTCACCTTAGCATATTTAGTCATGTATATCTATTAGCAAATGTTTTAAATTTCATGTTGCTAGTTAATTACCGCTAATTAATATTAAATATTTTTTGATTTTGATCGTCGATTATCAATACAAAATAAGAACTTATTTTATAAATATATATGGAATTATTTAGATACAAACCTCTTATTCTATTGTCCTTCATTTATGACATCCTATTCGCTGATTGTACATTCGCATAGCTCCTAAAATTACATCGTAGGTCATCTAGCGTATTGGCTTCCAAAGGGAATTTATAATTGAAACTAAACCATTATAACTTTCACAATAGCATATTTTGTTATGTATATCTATTAGCAATTGTTATAAATTTCATGTTGTAGTTAATAACCGCTAATTAATATTAAATATTTTTTGATTTTGATTGTCGATTTTCAAAACAACATAAGAACTTATTTTAGAAATATAACGAATTATTTAGATACGAACCTCTTTTTCTTTGGTCCTTGGTTTACGACATCCTTTGTTCTGATTTTACATCAGCGCAGCTCCTGAAACTACATCGCAGGTCATCTAGCTTATTGGCTCCCAGAGGGTACATGAAATTAAAACAAAACCATTACAAGTTTAGTGTTATTTGTAAACACAATGGGCATAAGTTTTAACTAGCATTAACGATGACGTGGCCAAGAATGGAACTGACTTAATATCAAATGGACCACGTCATCAATATATGAATACCATCTGTGGTACATACATTTCCTACGAATTGGAATTTTATATTAAATACGATATTGTCAATATTTTTATGAAGTAAATTTTGTGTTCACCTTATTACAATTATTTATTTAGATATTATTTAGATACAAACCTCTTATTCTTTGGTCCTTGATTTACGACATCCTTTGTTCTGATTTTACATCAGCGCAGCTCCTGAAACTACATCGCAGGTCATCTAGCTTATTGACTCCCAGAGGATACATGATATTAAAACAAAACCATTACAAGTTTAGTGTTATTTGTAAACACAATGGGCATAAGTTTTAATTAGCATTAACAATGACGTGGCCAAGAATAGAACTGACTTAATATCAAATGGACCACGTCATCAATTCATGAATACCGTCTCTGGGACGTAGATTTTCACGAATTGGAATTTTATATTAAATTCGATATTGTTAATATTTTTATGAAGTAAATTTTGTGTTCACCTTAGCATATTTAGTCATGTATATCTATTAGCAAATGTTTTAAATTTCATGTTGCTAGTTAATTACCGCTAATTAATATTAAATATTTTTTGATTTTGATCGTCGATTATCAATACAAAATAAGAACTTATTTTATAAATATATATGGAATTATTTAGATACAAACCTCTTATTCTATTGTCCTTCATTTATGACATCCTATTCGCTGATTGTACATTCGCATAGCTCTTAAATTACATCGTAGGTTATCTAGCGTATTGGCTTTCAGAGGGAACTTATAATTGAAACTAAACCATTATAACTTTCACAATAGCATATTTTGTTATGTATATCTATTAGCAATTGTTATAAATTTCATGTTAACCGCTATTTAATATTAAATATTTTTTTTGATTTTGATTGTCGATTTTTAAAACAACATAAGAACTTATTTTAAAAATATAACGAATTATTAAATACAAACCTCTTATTCCTTGGTCCTTGATTAACGACATCATTTGTGCTAATTTTACATCCAAGCAGCTCCTGAAACTACATCGCAGGTCATCTAGCTTATTGGTTCCCATAGGGTACATGTAATTAAAACAAAACCATTACAAGTTTATTGTTATTTTTCTGTATTGCACGGGTCCCACGGCCACACCTCCCGCCCAACCGACCGAGGGGCGCTGCCGTGTATCGTACGGCTCGATTCGCGAGAAGATATAGACGCGATATAAAAAATAGAATAGGAACGAGGAAATGAATATAATGTGGAAAAACTATGTTAAATATTAGTGTTAGCAGGATCTAATTATGTAATAGAAAAGATAAAATCGATTGCTTTAATAGCGGCAGAGATTCAAGATTACAGATAATAGGATAAAGTCTATTATAGTCAGAACATAAAACTCTGTAAGGGTCATGTAACTCATAATTAGATCTACAATGATTTAAGATAAGGGGTATATAGTTTCTAGTGAATCTACTTGGAACCGAGAAGTTAAGCCGACTAATCAAGTCGGGACTCTCAACATCCCCACGAATAAGCTTACAAATAAAGACTGTTCCAAGAATAGTTCTACGGTTAGCTAGGGATGGTAAATTAAAAGTAGTTTACTGGAATAAGGAGGTAATATATGGTTTGCATCCCAATTTAGGCGCCGCAAGGCAAAAAGTAAGAAGTTTTTTTGGACCGATTCAATGCGGTCCGAGTGGACTGCGTATTGTGGACTCCAAACAGGTGATCCGTACTCGAGAATCGGACGGACTAACGAAATAAATAAGCTTTTAGTCAAGTAAGGGTCATCAACTTCCTTAGACCACCCTTTTATAAAACCAAGCACACCCCTGGCCTTATAGACAATAGACGAAATATGGTCAGAAAATTTTAGTTTTGGGTCCATAAGAACACCAAGATCATCAACTCGTGTTATTCTGTCCAGAGAGCACCCACTTAGAGTGTAAGTCGTGCGTATTGGGTTGGCACGACAAAAGGTCATGACTTTACACTTGGAGCCATTTAAGTCTAATATGTTATCACGGCACCATATTTGAAATCGGTCTAGATCGGGTTGTAAGTCCAAATGGCAAGAAGTGTCCTTGTACTGGAGGCATAATTTAACATCGTCTGCGTACATATGTACACGCGAATGTTTTATTATTAAGGGGAGGTCGTTAATGAATAAGGTAAAAAGAAGCGGACCAAGATGGCTCCCTTGTGGGACACCGGATGTGACTCGGAGAATAGAAGATAACGAATTTTTAAAGAGGACTTGTTGTGTCCTGCCATTCAGATAGCTTGAAATCCAATTTAGAAGATCAACAGGGAAACCTATAAGATCAAGTTTTTTTATTAGAAGGTAATGATTAACAGAGTCAAATGCTTTACTAAAATCAGTGTAGATGACATCTGTTTGAAGATTATTTTTGAAACCCTGTATTACGAAAGAAGTTAGCTCCAAGAGGTTAGTGGTTGTAGATCTGCGTTTCATAAAACCGTGTTGACACGGTGATATGATTGATCTACAAAGGTGCTGCAAATGAGGAGTGATAAAATTTTCGAAAAGTTTTGGGATAGCCGACAATTTAGAGATTCCTCTGTAATTGCTTGCATCCAGTTTGCTACCTTTTTTGTGAAGAGGAATCACAAAGGACTCCTTCCATATATGAGGGAATTGTGAAGATTCCAAAGATAAGGTAAACAGTTTCAGTAGAGGCTTGCACAAGGCTTCCGCACAGAATCTGAGCACACAGCCAGGGATTCCATCGGGACCTGGCGAATAGACCGGTTTAACACACTGAAGATCGTTAAGCAGTGAGCTTTCGTTTATAGTGGGGCAAAATATTAGATTCGACTTAGATACCGCGTAAGAGTATGGCTGTTCGGAATGTGGTAAAGTTGAATATGTTGTTTGAAAAAACTTGGCGAACAGATCGGCTATTGCCTGATCCGATGTAACCGTAGTGTTTTCAAAAAATAGCGAGGAAGGGTAAGAACTTGTTTTTTGCTTAGTGCTAACGAAATTATAAAACTGTTTCGGATCCTGTGCAAACTGGAACTTACAACGGTTTAAATAATTTTTGTAGCACTGAGCATTAAGCACGGTAAAGTTTAACCGAGCGCTTAAATATTTACAAAGGATGGACTGAGAACCGGTATTTTTAAATTTCATATAGAGTCTGGACTTAACATTTCTTAGGTGTGTCAACTCTTTATTAAACCAAGGAGGTTTAGAGATTGACGGATAGTACATCGGAACACAAGAGTCAAAAAATGATTTAATTGCGGTATAAAACATATTAATCGCATTCGCCATTATGTTGCAGGAGTAAAGATCAGACCAATTAAAGCCAGCTATAAAATTGTTTAGCCTCCGAAAATTTGCCTTGCGAAAACAGGGAATTCGCTTTGTTGACTTCTCTGAATTTTCTTTTAATACCGTACCTAAGTCGATTTCCACCTCGAAAGTAGGATGATATTGATCTTCAGGTTGAGTAAGAGATACTACCCTGGACAGAAACACACTTTCAGGACTTGTTACAAAACATAGATCCAAAAGTCGACCAAGAGAATTTGGAATATAATTAACTTGCGACAGGGATAAGTCGAGCAAGCCGTCAATAAAGTCATGTTGTGCTAAAGGGAGAAGGATATTCGATTGTTTTTCTAGGGACCACATTGTGCCAGGTATATTAAAATCACCTAGAACTACCAATTGGTCCCTGTCAGAAAGTTTATTCAAGATGGACTGGATAGCGGACAGATGATTCTGATATTCTGGGAATTCAGAAGATGGCGGAATATAGGAGCACGTAATATAAACTGATCTGTCGGAAAAAGACAGCTTTACACATACGAATTCCGAGTTACGGGAATCGTCCAAAAGTAACTCCTCCGACGCGAGGGTAGATCTAACCGCAATTAAGACTCCACCTCCCCGTCTGGAGGGACGGTCAAACCTATATATAGTGTACATACCTGGGAAGACTTCGGAGTTAAGTATCTCCGGCTTTAACCAAGTCTCTGTGAGCACTATAATATGGGATGCAAACGAAAGACTATCACAATACAATTTGATTAATTTGCTACGCAAGCCTCTAACATTTTGATAGGAGATAGTAAGTTTTGTAGTTAGATTTTTGAAGAGGAAGAAGATGAAGAGGCGGATGGTGCAGTGGTCTGGCCACGTGAGGGAAGTTTAATTCCCACGGGCACCTTTTTTCTTATTTTTGATCTTAGTACATGTAATAAAAACAAAACCATTACAAGTTAAGTGTTATTTGTAAACACAATGGGCATAAGTTTAAATTAGCATTAAAGATGACGTGGCCAAGAATGGAACTGACTTTATATAAAATGGACCACGTCATTAATTCATGAATACCGTCTCTGGGACGTATATTTCCTACGAATTGGAATTTTATATTAAATACGATATTGTCAATATTTTTATGAAGTAAATTTTGTGTACACCTTGACATATTTAGTCATGTATATCTATTAGCAATTGTTTTAAATTTCATGTTGCTAGTTAATTACCGCTAATTAATATGAAATATTTTTTGATTTTGATTGTCGATTATCAAAACAATATAAGAACTTATTTTAAAAATATAACGAATTATTTAGATACGAAACTCTTATTCTTTGGTCCTTGATTTACGACATCCTTTGTGCTAATTTTACATCCGCGCAGCTCCTGAAACTACATCGCAGGTCATCTAGCTTATTGGCTCCCAGAGGGTACATGTAATTAAAACAAAACCATTACAAGTTTAGTTTTATTTGTAAACACAATGGGCATTAGTTTTAATTAGCATTAAGGATGACGTGGCCAAGAATAGAACTGACTTAATATCAAATAGACAACGTCATCAATTCATGAATACCGTCTCTGGGACGTAGATTTCCTACGAATTGGAATTTTATATTAAATTCGATATTTTCAATATTTTTATGAAGTAAATTTTGTGTTCACCTTAGCATATTTAGTCATGTATATCTATTAGCAATTATTTTAAATTTCATGTTGCTAGCTAATTACCGCTAATTAATATTAAATATTTTTTGATTTTGATCGTCGATTATCAAAACAACATAAGAACTTATTTTAAAAATATATCGAATTATTTAGATACAAACCTCTTATTCTATGGTCCTTGATTTATGACATCCTATTCGCTGATTGTACATTCGCATAGCTCCTAATATTACATCGTAGGTCATCTAGCGTATTGGCTTCCAGAGGGAACTTATATTTGAAACTAAACCATTATAACTTTCACAATGGCATATTTCGTTATGTATATCTATTAGCAATTGTTATAAATTTCATGTTGTAGTTAATAACCGCTAATTAATATTAAATATTTTTTGATTTTGATTGTCGATTATCAAAACAACATAAGAACTTAATTTAGAAATATAACGAATTATTTAGATACGAACCTCTTATTCTTTGGTCCTTGATTTACGACATCCTTTGTGCTAATTTTACATCCGCGCAGCTCCTGAAACTACATCGCAGGTCATCTAGCTTATTGGCTCCCAGAGGGTACATGAAATTAAAACAAAACCATTAAAAGTTTAGTGTTATTTGTAAACACAATGGGCATAAGTTTTAATTAGCATTAACGATGACGTGGCCAAGAATGGAACTGACTTAATATCAAATGGACCACGTCATCAATATATGAATATCATCTCTGGTACGTAGATTTTTCCTACGAATTGGAATTTTATATTAAATACGATATTGTCAATATTTTTATGAAGTAAATTTTGTGTTCACCTTTGCATATTTTGTCATGTATATCTATTAGCAATTATTTTAAATTTCATGTTGCTAGTTAATTACCGCTAATTAATATTAAATATTTTTTGATTTTGATTGTCGATTTTCAAAACAACATTAGAACTTATTTTAAAAATATAACGAATTATCTAGATACGAACCTCTTATTCTATGGTCCTTGATTTACGACATCATTTGTTCTAATTTTACATCCGCGCAGCTCCTGAAACTACATCGCAGGTCATCTAGCTTATTGGCTCCCAGAGGGTACATGTAATTAAAACAAAACCATTACAAGTTTAGTGTTATTTGTAAACACATTGGGCATAAGTTTTAATTAGCATTAACGATGACGTGGCCAAGAATGTAACTGACTTAATATCAAATGGACCACGTCATCAATATATGAATACAATCTCTGGTACGTAGATTTCCTACGAATTGGAATTTTGAGTTAAATTCGATATTGTCAATATTTTTATGAAGTAAATTTTGTGTTCACCTTAGCATATTTAGTCATGTATATCTATTAGCAATTATTTTAAATTTCATGTTGATAGTTAATTACCGCTAATTAATATGAAATATTTTTTATTTTGATTGTCGATTATCAAAACAATATAAGAACTTATTTTAAAAATATAACGAATTATTTAGATACGAACCTCTTATTCTTTGGTCCTTGATTTACGACATCCTTTGTTCTAATTTTACATCCGCGCAGCTCCTGAAACTACATCGCAGGTCATCTAGCTTATTGGCTCCCAGAGGGTACATGAAATTAAAACAAAACCATTACAAGTTTAGTGTTATTTGTAAACACATTGGGCATAAGTTTTAATTAGCATTAACGATGACGTGGCCAAGAATGTAACTGACTTAATATCAAATGGACCACGTCATCAATATATGAATACCATCTCTGGTACGTAGATTTCCTACGAATTGGAATTTTGTGTTAAATTCGATATTGTCAATATTTTTATGAAGTAAATTTTGTGTTCTTCTTAGCATATTTAGTCATGTATATTAGCAATTATTTTAAATTTCATGTTGATAGTTAATTACCGCTAATTAATATTAAATATTTTTTGATTTTGATTGTCGATTTTCAAAACAACATTAGAACTTATTTTAAAAATATAACGAATTATCTAGATTCGAACCTCTTATTCTATGGTCCTTGATTTACGACATCCTTTGTGCTAATTTTACATCCGCGCAGCACCTGAAACTACATCGCAGGTCATCTAGCTTAATGGCTCCCAGAGGGTACATGTAATTAAAACAAAGCTATTACAAGTTTAGTGTTATTTGTAAACACAATGGGCATAAGTTTTAATTAGCATTAACGATGACGTGGCCAAGAATAGAACTGACTTAAAATCAAACATCAATTATGAATACCATCTCTGGTACGTAGATTTCCTATGAATTGGAATTTTATTTAAAAAATTCGATATTGTTAATATTTTTATGAAGTAAATTTTGTGTTCACCTCAGCATCGTTAGTCATGTATAAGAAAGTGTTTTAAATTTCATGTTGCTAGTTAATTACCGCTAATAAATATTAAAATTTTTTGATTTTGATCGTCGATTATCAAAACAACATGTTATTTGTAAACACAATGGGCATAAGTTTTAATTAGCATTAACGATGACGTGGCCAAGAATAGAACTGACTTAATATCAAATGGACCACGTCATCAATATATGAATACCATCTCTGGTACGTAGATTTCCTACGAATTGGAATTTTGTGTTAAATTCGATATTGTCAATATTTTTATGAAGGAAATTTTGTGTTCACCTTAGCATATTTAGTCATGTATATCTATTAGCAATTATTTTAAATTTCATGTTGCTAGTTAATTACCGCTAATTAATTTGAAATTGTTTTTGATTTTGATTGTCGATTATAAAAACAACATAGGAACTTATTTTAAAAATATAACGAATTATTTAGATACGAACCTCTTATTCTTTGGTCCTTGAATTACGACATCCTTTGTTCTAATTTTACATCCGCGCAGCTCCTGAAACTACATCGCAGGTCATCTAGCTTATTGGCTCCCAGAGGGTACATGTAATTAAAACAAAACCATTACAAGTTTAGTGATATTTGTAAACACATTGGGCTTAAGTTTAATTTAGCATTAACGATGACGTGGCCAAGAATGGAACTGACTTAATATCAAATGGACCACGTCATCAATATATGAATACTATCTCTGGTACGTAGATTTCCTACGAATTGGAATTTTATATTAAATACGATATTGTCAATATTTTTATGAAGAATTTTGTGTTCACCTCAGCATCGTTAGTCATGTATATCTATTAGCAATTATTTTAAATTTCATGTTGCTAGTTAATTACCGCTAATTAATATGAAATGTTTTTTGATTTTGATTGTCGATTATCAAAACAACATAAGAACTTATTTTAAAAATATAACGAATTATTTGGATACGAACCTCTTATTCTTTGGTCCTTGATTTACGACATCCTTTGTGCTAATTTTACATCCGCGCAGCACCTGAAACTACATCGCAGGTCATCTAGCTTATTGGCTCCCAGAGGGTACATGTAATTAAAACAAAGCTATTACAAGTTTAGTGTTATTTGTAAACACAATGGGCATAAGTTTTAATTAGCATTAACGATGACGTGGCCAAGAATAGAACTGACTTAAAATCAAACATCAATTATGAATACCATCTCTGGTACGTAGATTTCCTATGAATTGGAATTTTATTTAAAAAATTCGATATTGTTAATATTTTTATGAAGTAAATTTTGTGTTCACCTCAGCATCGTTAGTCATGTATAAGAAAGTGTTTTAAATTTCATGTTGCTAGTTAATTACCGCTAATAAATATTACAATTTTTTGATTTTGATCGTCGATTATCAAAACAACATGTTATTTGTAAACACAATGGGCATAAGTTTTAATTAGCATTAACGATGACGTGGCCAAGAATAGAACTGACTTAATATCAAATGGACCACGTCATCAATATATGAATACCATCTCTGGTACGTAGATTTCCTACGAATTGGAATTTTGTGTTAAATTCGATATTGTCAATATTTTTATGAAGGAAATTTTGTGTTCACCTTAGCATATTTAGTCATGTATATCTATTAGCAATTATTTTAAATTTCATGTTGCTAGTTAATTACCGCTAATTAATTTGAAATTGTTTTTGATTTTGATTGTCGATTATAAAAACAACATAGGAACTTATTTTAAAAATATAACGAATTATTTAGATACGAACCTCTTATTCTTTGGTCCTTGAATTACGACATCCTTTGTTCTAATTTTACATCCGCGCAGCTCCTGAAACTACATCGCAGGTCATCTAGCTTATTGGCTCCCAGAGGGTACATGTAATTAAAACAAAACCATTACAAGTTTAGTGATATTTGTAAACACATTGGGCTTAAGTTTAATTTAGCATTAACGATGACGTGGCCAAGAATGGAACTGACTTAATATCAAATGGACCACGTCATCAATATATGAATACTATCTCTGGTACGTAGATTTCCTACGAATTGGAATTTTATATTAAATACGATATTGTCAATATTTTTATGAAGAATTTTGTGTTCACCTCAGCATCGTTAGTCATGTATATCTATTAGCAATTATTTTAAATTTCATGTTGCTAGTTAATTACCGCTAATTAATATGAAATGTTTTTTGATTTTGATTGTCGATTATCAAAACAACATAAGAACTTATTTTAAAAATATAACGAATTATTTGGATACGAACCTCTTATTCTTTGGTCCTTGATTTACGACATCCTTTGTGCTAATTTTACATCCGCGCAGCACCTGAAACTACATCGCAGGTCATCTAGCTTATTGGCTCCCAGAGGGTACATGAAATTAAAACAAACCCATTACAAGTTTAGTATTATTTGTAAACACAATGGGCATAAGTTTTAATTAGCATTAACGATGACGTGGCCAAGAATAGAACTGACTTAAAATCAAACATCAATTATGAATACCATCTCTGGTACGTAGATTTCCTATGAATTGGAATTTTATTTAAAAAATTCGATATTGTTAATATTTTTATGAAGTAAATTTTGTGTTCACCTCAGCATCGTTAGTCATGTATAAGAAAGTGTTTTAAATTTCATATTGCTAGTTAATTACCGCTAATTAATATTAAATATTTTTTGATCTTGATTGTCGATTATCAAAACAACATAAAAACTTATTTTAAAAATATATCGAAATATTTAGATACAAACCACTTATTCTATGGTCCTTGAATTACGACATCCTTTGTTCTAATTTTAGATCCGCGCAGCACCTGAAACTACATCGCAGGTCATCTAGCTTATTGGCTCCCAGAGGGTACATGAAATTAAAACAAACCCATTACAAGTTTAGTGTTATTTGTAAACACAATGGGCATAAGTTTTAATTAGCATTAACGATGACGTGGCCAAGAATAGAACTGACTTAAAATCAAACATCAATTATGAATACCATCTCTGGTACGTAGATTTCCTATGAATTGGAATTTTATTTAAAAAATTCGATATTGTTAATATTTTTATGAAGTAAATTTTGTGTTCACCTCAGCATCGTTAGTCATGTATAAGAAAGTGTTTTAAATTTCATGTTGCTAGTTAATTACCGCTAATAAATATTAAAATTTTTTGATTTTGATCGTCGATTATCAAAACAACATGTTATTTGTAAACACAATGGGCATAAGTTTTAATTAGCATTAACGATGACGTGGCCAAGAATAGAACTGACTTAATATCAAAAGGACCACGTCATCAATATATGAATACCGTCTCTGGGACGTAGATTTCCTACGAATTGGAATTTTATATTAAATTCGATATTGTCAATATTTTTATGAAGTAAATTTTGTGATCACCTCAGCATCGTTAGTCATGTATAAGAAAGTGTTTTAAATTTCATGTTGCTAGTTAATTACCGCTAATTAATATTAAATATTTTTTGATCTTGATTGTCGATTATCAAAACAACATAAGAACTTATTTTAAAAATATATCGAAATATTTAGATACAAACCTCTTATTCTATGGTCCTTGAATTACGACATCCTTTGTTCTCATTTTAGATCCGCGCAGCACCTGAAACTACATCGCAGGTCATCTAGCTTATTGGCTCCCAGAGGGTACATGAAATTAAAACAAACCCATTACAAGTTTAGTGTTATTTGTAAACACAATGGGCATAAGTTTTAATTAGCATTAACGATGACGTGGCCAAGAATAGAACTGACTTAAAATCAAACATCAATTATGAATACCATCTCTGGTACGTAGATTTCCTATGAATTGGAATTTTATTTATAAAATTCGATATTGTTAATATTTTTATGAAGTAAATTTTGTGTTCACCTCAGCATCGTTAGTCATGTATAGGAAAGTGTTTTAAATTTCATGTTGCTAGTTAATTACCGCTAATAAATATTAAAATTTTTTGATTTTGATCGTCGATTATCAAAACAACATGTTATTTGTAAACACAATGGGCATAAGTTTTAATTAGCATTAACGATGACGTGGCCAAGAATAGAACTGACTTAATATCAAAAGGACCACGTCATCAATATATGAATACCGTCTCTGGGACGTAGATTTCCTACGAATTGGAATTTTGTGTTAAATTCGATATTGTCAATATTTTTATGAAGTAAATTTTGTGTACACCTTGACATATTTAGTCATGTATATCTATTAGCAATTGTTTTAAATTTCATGTTGCTAGTTAATCACCGCTAATTAATATTAAATATTTTTGATTTTGATTGTCGATTATCAAAACAACATTAGAACTTTTTTTTTTTTTTTTTTTTTCAATTATGTTACTATTTATTAAGGTTTCAAAAGGAATCGTTCAGTAATTCCTCTGAACTAACCTAATGTGTGATAAATATAAATGAGACCAAGTGGTATCTTAATTATAAAGTACAAAAGAAAGGAAGATCTAGACTAGTTATCAATTACTTAAAATGTAATATGTTATGTTATCCTCCGGGTAAGGAGATCGCTGGGGTGTACCCTCTTCAGTCTTCGGAGGGAGATGGGATCAGCTAGGATAGTTGCTAGTCGGTTCGGGTGGGCCATAAGCCTGTCGGCATAACGGCTGCTGTGGAAATTAATCTGATCCCCAAGAAGGGTAACTTTCAGATCTCTTTCGATGACCATGTTCGTCACGTACCAGGGGAGCCCAGATCGGTGACGTGCAGCTCTCGACTGGACCACACGGAGCCTATTAAGCTGGGATTTGGCGGCAGTTCCCCACACCTGGATGGCATAACTCCACGTTGGAGCGAGAATGGCTTTGATTAAAAGAGCCTTAGAGCTCATTTGAAGTTTGCTGGAGTGGAAGAGCCAGTCGAGCTTTTTTAGCTTCGCCAGTGACTTAGATTTGACCGACGTGATGTGGGCCCTCCAGGTCAGTCTCCGATCTAGATGAACTCCTAGGTAGCAGTGCGAACTAGCATTGGTGATAGGGCGTCCATCGAAGGTCAGATCTGTGCAGGTTCCGGGTCGCAGGGAAAAAGTTACACAGGCTGACTTTGAGGAGTTAATGGCCACATTCCATTTGGCAGTCCATTTTTCGATTGCGTGCAGCCATTCCTGGACTGCGTTGGAGGCAGTTTGCAGTGAGGGATGAGACGCTAGCATGGCAGTGTCATCGGCGTAAGTGGCCAGGAGCAGCTGAGCCGGGGGGACTTCGGCGTTGTTTGCGGGAGATGGCATGTCAGCAGTGTACAGGGTGTATAGGAAGGGCCCAAGAACACTTCCCTGTGGAACTCCTGCGTGAATCTCTTCCAGGCTGGATCGAGCATCACGCACTGCAACGTCGAACGTCCGACTAGATATGAACGATCTCAGGATGGCATAGTAGGGAGCAGGAAGGAGAGCTTTCATCTTGTATAGAAGGCCCTCATGCCACACCTTGTCAAACGCTTGCTTCACGTCTAGAAAGACGCCGACCGTGTAGAGTTTGTGCTCGAAGCCATGCGTCACCTGGTTTACCAGTCGATGTATTTGTTCAGGGCAGCCGTGGGACTTCCTGAAACCAAATTGGTGTGGAGGTATGTGGTTCACTACTTGCGGCAGTTCCATCAGGCGGGCTAAGAGTATTCTCTTAAAAATCTTTGAGAATGTTGATAGCAGGCTGATTGGGCGATATGCATCGATCTGCGTTGGCGGCTTTCCGGCTTTAGGTATCATGATGATACGTGCTCGCTTCCATTGCCTTGGAAAGTGCCCTAGCCTTAGCATGGCATTAAAAATTTTTACTAAGGCTAGGACTCCTTTGCGTGGCAGAGACTTCGCAGCACGGTTGTCAATGCTATCGTAACCAGGGTTTTCTTAATGTGTAGCGCCTTCAGCTGCATCATGACTTCCTGCGGAGTGGTATGCCTAATGGGGCGAGCCGGTATAGTCGGAGCGTCCAGAAAATTATTGATTTCTACGCGGTTTGTGTCGTCTGTTAGGTTGAAGGGCAAAAAGGTGGAGGTCAGGTGCAAAGCAAATGCCCTCGCTTTTTCATCGTCCGTCTTGAGCCAGAGGCCACTTTGACTCAGGACGGGAGATTGAAACATCGGCTGCCTCTTGATATTTCTTGTGAGCCTCCATAACGAGAAGTTGCTGTTGTTATCTGGGCCAATACCCTCAAGCAGGGTATCCAGATTTTCTCGTCGGGTCCTGGCTAGCAAACGATGCAGTCTGTTTGTGGTACTAGAGTATAGCTGCTTGATGCTCGGATCTCCTGTGGCGATATACCGTCTCCTGAGACGCCTTTTGTGGGAGAGCAGCTCCCTAGCCTCCAAGCTCAAGATGGGAGCCCTCCTTGCGGTCGTGTGACGAGCTTGATGTGGGGGAGGTGTGGCCCTCCGTGCTGCTTCCGCGATTGTAGCTACGAGGTAATCTACATATGCTTCCAGACTATTGCAGGTGTCAATGGGGATGTTGAGATCAACTGTGGCCTCGATGTGCTCCTTGAAGGCCACAGTATTTGCAGTAGGTGACAGCATTTTAGTGACACCTTTGAATAGCTGAGCGTCTTCATCCAGCACAAACAGCAGGGGGAGATGGTCAGACGACAGTTCTGTCAGGGTTTGCACGTTGATTTCTTGCTGTCTGAATCCTTTGGAGATCCCGAAATCAATGGCACTTGGAGTGACACTTGTTCGAAAGGGATAGCAAGTAGCTTCTCCAGTTGCAACAATGTCGATACCTTTGCCCGCCAGAGCGGAGAACAGCACCCTGCCTCTAGTGCACATCCTGTAGTTTCCCCACCATCTGTGCTTTGCGTTCCAATCACCTGCCGCTATGAACTTTGTGCCAAATTGAGAGATGATCAGCTCAACGTCAGCCTCCGTCCACCTGAGGTTAGGAGGGCAGTATACTGAGGCAATGTTAAAAGTACCCCTGCTTGCCGTCAGCTGGATAACTGCTGCCTGGATGTGATTTTCCGACAGGGTGGAGAAGAGTTGATGGGAGATGAGTGATCTAATAAGGATCGCCGCACCTCCGCGACGGCTGTCATCCGGGTGGTTGGCAGTGTGGAGGGTAAAGCCAGGAACTCTGAAAGTGGACCGGGAAACGAAGTGGGTTTCCGACAGCAGGAGGATGTCGATTTCGTGAAGCTCGATGAAGGCGAGGATCTCATTGGTCTTCGAGGAGGCCCCATTGGCATTCCAAGCTGCTATCTTAAGAGGACCCATTTTGAGCAGCATGAGGGAAGGTGCGATTTTGCATGAGCAGTTGCATTAGTGTTTCAACTAGTGACATCATCCTGTCAAGCCTAGAAAACAGCTGTTCCAGCTTGGACTCAAGGTTGGCGCTTGCAGGGGGGACAGTAACGGCAGGCTTGACGACGGGCTGACTTCCTCTGACTATACTAGCAAAGGAAGGCTTACCAGACATAAGGACTGGTGGACTGGGTTGGTGTACTCCTCTTGCAGGACCAAAAACAGAGGGTTCATGCCTGCCTCTAGCAGGTATTTTTTGCAACCTTTAAAGTTTGCTGCATGGGGGCCGCCACAGTGAAAACAGAATCTGGCCTCGTCCTGTTCCAGCTTGCACTCTGCAGTGGGGTGATTTTCTCCGCATTCTCTGCATATATAGTGCCGAGAACAATATGCCTTGGTATGACCATAGCCTTGGCACCTGTGGCATTGAATCGGTTCCGATTGCTTACGGGGTTTCTCCCAAGTTACCCTGTGCCTGCAGACAACCGGTATGCCCTTTACTTGATTGTTGTTCTCAGCTTTTTTGAGGTCAATGAACATCATATTAAGAGGAAGAGAGGTAGCCTTGTTGCGCGGAGTATAAATCCGTACAACGTTATGTCCTTCGTTCTGGAGGGCTGCGATGATATCCTCCGATGGGACTCCGTGGTGAATATTGCGCATGACAATCTTGTAGGGTCGGTCCTCCGGTAGCTGATGGTGATGGAAAAGGGATCCTTTGTCGAGAAAGTGCCGGGCCACCAGCCTGTAGCTTTCTGGGGAGTTGCACTGAACAGCGCAATCTCCCGAATTCAGGGCCTTGATTGTATAGGAGTCTCCCACAAGAGCGTCCAGCTTTCCACATTGGGAAACATCATTCTAGGTACCTTAGAGTGACGGCTTGATTTCGGGGCTGGTACAGTTTGGTGAGCACCTTTCAGCTGTTGTTTTTGTCCTGCTTTCCTTGCGGCACGGTTGAGGGCGGTATTCGAGGAGCATGGCTCGACGTTGTCACTCGAAGATTCCTCGCCCAGGACCATATCTTCCTCGTCGCTAAGGGCTTGGAAGCGATTGGCAGTGATTTCTGCCGGCTTATCAGACGCCACCTTTTTTACCATTTTAGGGAAGAGGACCGCACCTGCTCTCTTTATAATTCCTTTATTCCTAGATTTAAAGGAGACATCCTGCCAGCCGGTGGCAGATGTGGCTTCGCAAATGAGCTGACAGATCCACTGTTGTGAGTTGTACTGGCAGTAGTAGAGCATACGTTGCCGCTCAAGGAGGAGGTGAATATGTACGCAGACGAGATAGTCGAGCTGGTGGTGGTCAGTGTGAAGGTCGAGCTGCAGTAGGTATTAGAAATACTGGTAGTAGTGAAGGCTGGATCTTCACTTAGCCAGCTCTTTGTCAATTCCTTCCGTATCTCTTTAGGGCCAGCGCCAGCAATTAGCTTCATCGACTCATAATCGATAGATTTTTGCTGTGGATCGTTATCCATATTCTCTAACCAGCTAAAAACTTACAGTTCAAGCAGCAGAGTGTCTAAGACACAAGCGACCGCGTGGGCCGCTGGGCAGCGGAGCCCCACTTCGTGCAAACAAATTCACAGTCTTTAATATAAGTTAAAGATGTTAAGTTCCACTACAATATCACTGATAGCGACTTAAGGGTCACTATTAACAATTTGTGCCACTATTTTGGATTTGATTTTAGTTTATAAATTCACGAACAAAAAACTATAAACTCTGACCTACTGCTTGACAGCTAGCTCCAAAGTGAAAGAATTAGAACTTATTTTAAAAATATATCGAATTATTTAGATACGAACCTCTTATTCTTTGGTCCTTGATTTACGACATCCTTTGTTCTTATTTTACATCAGCGCAGCTCCTGAACTACATCGCAGGCCATCTAGCTTATTGGCTCCCAGGGGATACATGAAATTAAACGAAACCATTACAAGTTTAGTTTATAAGTAAACAGCATACGTTTTAATTAGCATTACGATGACGTGGCCAAGACTAGAACTGACTTAATTTCAAAAAAGATTATATGTAAAATTATCAAATATTATAAATTAAAAATATACTAGAAAGATTAAGTTCACTTAAAAATATTCTAAAAATATTCGGTAAATATATGTAAAAAATATTAAGTTTACAAAGACTAGAAATATATACTAGAAAAAAAACTATATTTGCACTGTGCCGTGTAGCTTACGTGCCACTAATGAGAATCGAGGCGAAGGGCACAAAACTTTTTTTGCAAAATTTTCCATTTGCTTAGTTTAATTTAAATTACTAATATTAAAAAAATATTCTAAAAATATTCGGTAAATATATGTTAAAAATATTAAGTTGACAAAAACTAGAAATATATACTAGAAACAATAACTATATTTGCACTGTGTCGTGTAGCTTAGCCACTAGCCACTAGTACCACTAATCAGAATCGAAGCGAAGGGCGCAAAAATTTTTATTGCAAAATTTCCATTTTATTAGTTTAATTTAAATTAGTAAATTTAAAAAATATTCTAAAAATATTCGGTATATATATGTTAAAAAAACTAAGATTGACAAACACTAGAAATATATACAATAAACAAAAACTAAATTTGCACTGTGCCGTGTAGCTTACGTGCCACTAATGAGAAGCGAGGAGGAGGGCGCAAAATTTTTACTTGCAAATTTTCTATTTGCTTAGTTTAATTTCTAATTTAATTACTTATTCTCTCATTGTGTGTGTTGTGTGTGTGCCATCTCCAGTTTGCAGCTTTGGGATAATCTTTTGTCTCCCTGAAGTGTGTGTCTGCATGTGTGTGTGTGGAGTCTGCTGTTTGCATGTGTGTGAGTGTAGCTTGTCATTTATTTATTTTATGCCAATCGAGTCCGCGAGTTCGATATTGTCAATATTTTTATGAAGTAAATTTTGGTTCACCTTAGCATATTTAGTCATGTATACCTATTAGCAATTATTTTAAATTCATGTTGATAGTTAATTACCGCTAATTAATATGAAATATTTTGATTTTGATTTTGATTGTCGATTATCAAAACAATATAAGAACTTATTTTAAAAATATAACTAATTATTTAGATACGAACCTCTATTCTTTGGTCCTTGATTTACGACATCCTTTGTTCTAATTTACATCCGCGCAGCTCCTGAAACTACATCGCAGGTCATCTAGCATATTGGCTCCCAGAGGGTACATGAAATTAAAACAAAACCATTACAAGTTTAGTGTTATTTGTAAACACAATGGGCATAAAATTTAATTAGCATTAACGATGACGTGGCCAAGAATAGAACTGACTATTCTAAGAATAGAACTGACTTAATATCAAATGGACCATGTCATCAATATATGAATACCATCTCTGGGACGTA
>NW_025416831.1:0-52500 GCF_016746395.2 Drosophila simulans
ATTGATGACGAGGTGTTTGGCAACTTGATACAATTCTTTAAAGTCTTTATATCAAAAATTATATGATAGGGACAATATCATATGCGTCACTAAATTGATGACGAGGGTTTGGCACTTGACACAATTCATTAAAGTTTTATATTATATTATAGGGAAAATCATATGCGTCATAAATTGATGAGGGTGTTTGGCAACTTGACACAATTCATTAAAGTCTTTATATTAATTATATGATAGGGACAATATCATATGTGTCACTAAATTGATGACGAGGTGTTTGGCAACTTGACACAATTCATTAAAGTCTTTATATTAATTATATGATATGGACATATCATATGCGTCACTAAATTGATGACGAGGTGTTTGGCAACTTGACACAATTCTTTAAAGTCTTTATATAAAATTATATGATAGGGACAATATCATATGCGTCACTAAATTGATGACGAGGTGTTTGGCAACTTGACACAATTCATTAAATCTTTATATTAATTATATGATAGGGACAATATCATATGCGTCACTAAATTGATGACGAGGTGTTTGGCAACTTGATACAATTCTTTAAAGTCTTTATATATTCAAAATATTATATGATAGGGACACAATATCATATGCGTCACTAAATTGATGACGAGGTGTTTGGCAACTTGACACAATTCATTAAAATTCTTTATATTAATTATATGATAGGGACAATATCATATGCGTCACTAAATTGATGACGAGGTGTTTGGCAACTTGACACAATTCATTAAAGTCTTTATATTAATTATATGATATGGACAATATCATATGCGTCACTAAATTGATGACGAGGTGTTTGGCAACTTGATACAATTCTTTAAAGTCTTTATATCAAAAATTATATGATAGGGACAATATCATATGCGTCACTAAATTGATGACGAGGTGTTTGGCAACTTGACACAATTCATTAAAATTCTTATATTAATTATATGATAGGGACAATATCATATGCGTCACTAAATTGATGACGAGGTGTTTGGCAACTTGATACAATTCTTTAAAGTCTTTATATCAAAAATTATATGATAGGGACAATATCATATGCGTCACTAAATTGATGACGAGGTGTTTGGCAACTTGACACAATTCATTAAAGTCTTTATATTAATTATATGATAGGGACAATATCATATGCGTCACTAAATTGATGACGAGGTGTTTGGCAACTTGATACAATTCTTTAAAGTCTTTATATCAAAAATTATATGATAGGGACAATATCATATGCGTCACTAAATTGATGACGAGGTGTTTGGCTACAGGAAAAAATCATTTATTTATCGAATCATCAAGCAAAGGATAAGCTTCAGTGGATCGCAGTATGGCAGCTGCTCAACCACTTACAACACCTTGCCTGTTACAAAAGTCGTTTACAATTGATTCTAGGCTTTGTCATTGTATTAAATAATGCTTTTATATGTAACTAGCGCGGCATCAGGTGATCGAAGATCCTCCTAATTTACTATGTTACAAATTACATTGGCATCACATCCATTGTCGTTTATAAAATAAATTATAAACTTTAAATGGTTTAGAAGCCATACAATGCAAATTGCCCCTTATTTATCATTGCAGTCCAGCACGGATACGACCTTAGAGGCGTTCAGGCATAATCCAACGGACGTAGCGTCATACCACTGTTCGCTCGAACAAGTATTGTGCCATTGGTCCGTACCTGCGGTTCCTCTCGTACTACGCAGGAATGCTGTCGCAACAACGTTTTGTCATTAGTAGGGTAAAACTAACCTGTCTCACGACGGTCTAAACCCAGCTCACGTTCCCTTGCATGGGTGAACAATCCAACGCTTGGTGAATTTTGCTTCACAATGATAGGAAGAGCCGACATCGAAGGATCAAAAAGCGACGTCGCTATGAACGCTTGGCCGCCACAAGCCAGTTATCCCTATGGTAACTTTTCTGACACCTCTTGTTAAAAACTCTTTAAACCAAAAGGATCGATAGGCCGAGCTTTTGCTGTCCCTGTGTGTACTGAACACCGAGATCAAGTCAGCATTTGCCCTTTTGCTCTATGTGTGGTTTCTGTCCGCACTGAGCTGGCCTTGGGACACCTCCGTTATTATTTGAGAGATGTACCGCCCCAGTCAAACTCCCTACCTGGCAATGTCCTTGAATTGGATCATACCTGAGTAATTGGAGTTATACCAAATTTTCAAATCAAAAATACATAAATGCATCGTTTTATTAAAGAATTTGTTTGCGATTATATAACAAACTCGTGATACTTTGATCAAGAAGCTTGCATCAAAACCCAATACCATAAGATATAATAAATATATCCGTATAATGGCTAGGAAATGATACACGTTCCATTTAATCAAGTAAGTAAGGAAACAATAAGAGTAGTGGTATTTCATTGACGATACCAAACCGAGGTCTAATATCTCCCACTTATTCTACACCTCTTATGTCTCCTTACACTGCCAGATTAGAGTCAAGCTCAAAAGGGTCTTCTTTCCCCGCTAATTATTCCAAGCCCGTTCCCTTGGCTGTGGTTTCGCTAGATAGTAGATAGGGACAGTAGGAATCTCGTTAATCCATTCATGCGCGTCACTAATTAGATGACGAGGCATTTGGCTATTTTTTTTTTTTTTTTTTTTGATCGCGGAGGTATGGAAATCTATCGAAAGATACTAGGGCTGCCAACACTGCGTGTGGTCAGTTTTCCTAGCATGCACGATTCATTGCTCTATCTGAACCGAAGTTCCGCAACGCCTACGTACTAAAACCATCCTCATAGCCATTTATATATAACCATTGTTTTGCGATGTTTATGCCTTTATTGATGTTATGCCAAGACAGCAAGCAAATGTTTTGAACCAAACGTTTTAGCTAAGTCCAATCTCGGGAAAACCCGCTCAGGTACATGAACTGTTTAAAACAACCGAGACTGCCTCTCATAACCTGGACGCTAATGATATGACTATCATATTTGCTGAGGAGACCCTTTGCTATCAATCTTTTAACGGATTGACCACTCCAGATCCCCCTCCAGTTCAGGGTGGCAGAATGGAATTCAATGTCACCTGCGGCTTCGAATCTGCGACGCAATTCAGTTCGTATGTCCGGTCTGTCGTATCTATTGATTTTGCGCTGGTGTGCATCATCCATAGAGTGTCCGTCTGTCACAATTTGTATGTCGATCACATCAATGTGATCTTGTCGTAGTGCCACCAGGTCCGGTTTATTAAGGCCGGATTCGCACTGCAGACTTGGTTCAACAATGACCACGCAGCCTCTCTCCTCAAGTCCCCGCTTGATTCGATTTACTACGCAGTTGTGTCTAGCTACGCGCCTCCCATGCGATCGATAACATTTTTGCATTATGTGGTTTGTTGTTTCGGGAGCGTCACATCCTGCACGACACTGTCGTTCCAATTCGTGCCTTCCCCTTGTAGTACGAGACTTCGTGGGTAGGGCATTTATCCGCAGACGAATACCGTCTATATATTCCTTTCCTGTTAGTAAACGCGTGGGTTGATTAACCCACCCGTGTTGCGGTCCCCAATGGCCCGCTTCACGGAGTCCGCTGCCATCAACTGAGAGGTACAATTTGTTCGCCCAATATTTTTCTATTGCCGGACGCGATAACAATTCATTTTGTTCAGCTAATAATCTATCTCGGGCCCGTTGTTTTTCGGCTTCGAGGAAAGAGCTGGCTACCTCGTTTTGCGTGAGGTGAGGCCATTTAATATTACTCAATCGTCTTAGCCTTAACATTGGAGCTACCCATCTTAGTGATGGAATTCCGAGACCTCCACTTTTTGGGGGTGCATGAATGAATGCTATCGGCATATCCAGCGGAAGATTTAGCCATCTTCGCACATAGTATCTTATTAATTTGTCAGTTTTTCGTAGGACGCCTATCGCCACACTCCCAAGGGCTAACTTGTGATAGAGCTGTGGGATAAGGACAGTCCTAAGGGCGAACATCCTCTGTTGTGGTTTGAGGGGGGCCTTTGTCAATCTTTGTAGCTTTGGACCAATGTCCTCGGCCGGATTGCATCGAACCCTCCCAGTTGCAGTGAAGTTGATGCCTAAGTACTTCCACTCGTCCGTTCGCTTCAATGATGGAATCTCTCTCGAGCCTACGTAGAAGCTCTGTGCCTCTAGCACGGTACACTTCTGTTTCGGCTGGCCCTTAATGCCAACGGTAAAACATTTGTCGGCATTAAGTTTAAGGCCGACGAGAGATAGAAAATCCAACGTTCTGTCCAACAATACTTGAAGTCCCATTCGAGTTTCAGCAAATAGTACCAAATCATCTGCAAACGCGGCCGCGTTAGTAATGGCATTTCCGACTTTGGCACCAATTTCGCTGGGTAGGTTTCTAAGTAACCTGTCCATTACCAAGTTAAATAGAATAGGAGACAAAGGGTCACCCTGCTTCACTCCTCTAGCAGGGACGAATTCCTCTGAACTCCAACCGTCCCCATTGAGACTGGTACCGCCACCCTCGTACGTATTCTGTACGTAGTCAACGAAGCCCTTTGGCGCACCATAAGCACGTAAGGTGTCATATATAGATGCATGCGATAAAGAATCGAATGCCTTGCTTACATCTAAATTAGCTATGTAGCAAGATCTAAAGTGCTTATGGCTATGCCTCAAGACTAAGTCAACTATCGTCGCATTATCGGCACATCCGTCGGTAGGTAAGAAGCCCCGCTGGCGCGGGTCCCAATTGATTGATGAGTTCAACCGGGTTGCCAATATGGCATTTAGCTGTCTTACCAGGACTGAAGGCACCGATATTGGACGAAAGTCTTGCGGTCGCTTCGCCGTCACCGTTTTCGGGATGAAGACGGTTCTGGCCAGTCGGATAGAGTGTGGTAGATTACCGCACCATAGAATTAGGTTCATTATTCGCAACATAATACCTGACGGCACCTCCCTGGCAGATTTTGGAGTTATCCCGTCAGGCCCCGGAGATGAAGATAATGAGATTCTTGACGCCCGAAGGTCATGCTCCGTAATAGCAGACCAAACCCTCTCAAGCGAGTGATCCATTTGTATCACTTCTCCACTGCAAGAGCTTGGGCTAGGCTGAGTCATTACTTCTCTCCAGTAGGGAACCATTACTTCTTGGCTTGGCATTACCGACTCATCAGTTCCATTTAGCAAGGACTTGATGCATCTTCCTTTATGCTTATCCCAGTTACGCTGGACGACAGCATACTGCTGCCTTCTGCTTTCTCTCCTATTCCGAGGTCTCCGAGGAGGTCTCGTCAGCGTGTGTCGTACACCCTGTGCCGGAAAAATTCCCAGGAGATATAGCGATAAGCATTGGAGAGTGGTTTCCTTTCCCTCGAGCTCTGCCCTGTCAATGATCGTTTGTAGCTCTTGGGCTCTCCATTTGGAATGGCATTCTACGGGGCTATACCCACGCAGTGTCCGCAAAATTTCCCTGTTCGACTGTTCGAAGGGAGTGATTGGAGAGTCATAGTTACTCCCGCCGTTGACCCGCGCTTACTTGAATTTCTTCACTTTGACATTCAGAGCACTGGGCAGAAATCACATTGTGTCAACACCCGCTAGGGCCATCACAATGCTTTGTTTTAATTAGACAGTCGGATTCCCCAAGTCCGTGCCAGTTCTGAATTGATTGTTAATTGATAATCGTTATAATTGATAAGAACTAATTGGTTTAACCCAAATAGTATTCTTAAAAATTTTAGCAAGAAAGTTCCACAATTGGCTACGTAACTAAACTATCCGGGGAACAAGTAACTAACATAAATGCTAGAAACTCTATTTACCCAGAACGAGCACATAAACCATGTTATTGTTTCCCAATCAAGCCCGACTATCTCAATCTTCAGAGCCAATCCTTATCCCGAAGTTACGGATCTAATTTGCCGACTTCCCTTACCTACATTATTCTATCGACTAGAGACTCTTCACCTTGGAGACCAGCTGCGGATATTGGTACGGCCTGTTGAGAAGTTTGCGTGTCCCCACCATAAATTTTCAAGGTCCGAGGAGAAAATATCGACACAACAGTATATGTCATGCTCTTCTAGCCCATCTACCATATCTCTCTGCGAAAGACTTCCATGGTAGTACGGCTATAAAACAGAAAAGAAAACTCTTCCGATATCTCTCGACGGCTTCTTTATGGTCGTTCCTGTTGCCAGGATGAGCACGAGGCCCATATTTAATAACAAACGGATACTCAACAGGTTACGGAATTGGAACCGTATTCCCTTTCGTTCAAAATTATTCAAGTGTATTATATTCGCTTTGTTTATATAGTTAGGCATTTTTGTTTTACTTGAAAATTTTCGGCTTTCGCCTTGAACTTAGGACCGACTAACTCGTGATCAACCACTGTTCACACGAAACCCTTCTCCACTTCAGTCCTCCAAGGTCTCATTCGATTATTTGCTACTACCACCAAGATCTGTACCAATGGCAGCTCCATGCAGGCTTACGCCAAACACTTCTACGCATACCATTGTACCTTCCTACTCACTAAAGTTTCAAAATTTATATCACAAGTAATATAAATCATCTACTTTAGCGGTAATGTATAGGTATACAACTTAAGCGCCATCCATTTTAAGGGCTAGTTGCTTCGGCAGGTGAGTTGTTACACACTCCTTAGCGGATTTCGACTTCCATGATCACCGTCCTGCTGTTTTAAGCAACCAACGCCTTTCATGGTATCTGCATGAGTTGTTAATTTGGGCACCGTAACATTACGTTTGGTTCATCCCACAGCGCCAGTTCTGCTTACCAAAAGTGGCCCACTGGGCACATTATATCATAACCTTGAACTTCATATCAAGAAAGTTAAGGTTCTTACCCATTTAAAGTTTGAGAATAGGTTAAGATCGTTTCGACCCTAAGGCCTCTAATCATTCGCTTTACCAGATAAGATTATTTTATATAATATTAAAATGCACCAGCTATCCTGAGGGAAACTTCGGAAGGAACCAGCTACTAGATGGTTCGATTGGTCTTTCGCCCCTATACTCAATTCTGACAATCGATTTGCACGTCAGAACTGTTTCGGTCTTCCATCAGGGTTTCCCCTGACTTCAACCTGATCAAGTATAGTTCACCATCTTTCGGGTCACAGCATATATGCTCAAGGTACGTTCCAGTTAGAGGCATAAATAATATAAATATACATTATACATAACTATATAGAACGCCCCGGGATTGTGTTAATTAGCTATAAATAGCTAAAAAACTAATCCCATTATTAGTCAAGTTAATTACGCTATTAGGTTTACATCCCAATAACTTGCACATATGTTAGACTCCTTGGTCCGTGTTTCAAGACGGGTCCCGAAGGTATCCTGAATCTTTCGCATTGTTAATCATACAAGAGCATATAATAAACACAAAAATCAATGATAATTATGCCATTATATAATTCCGAAAAATTAACGCTCTGTAATAATATAAATCTATCAGCACTTTATCAAATTAATAACATTTATTCTGTGTTAAAATGCAAGCAATTTAATTGGAATAAACTATAAGTTATATTTTATGATAAATTTGGGATATGCTAATAGATTACAATGTCCTTATATGGAAAAAATGCACATTATTCTTAATAATATTATTTAAATATTACAATTTTAATGATGAATTTTCCATAACGGATATTCAGGTTCATCGGGCTTAACCTCTAAGCAGTTTCACGTACTGTTTAACTCTCTATTCAGAGTTCTTTTCAACTTTCCCTCACGGTACTTGTTTACTATCGGTCTCATGGTTATATTTAGTTTTAGATGGAGTTTACCACCCACTTAGTGCTGCACTATCAAGCAACACGACTCTTTGGAAACATCATCTAGTAATCATTAACGTTATACGGGCCTGGCACCCTCTATGGGTAAATGGCCTCATTTAAGAAGGACTTAAATCATTAATTTCTCATACTAGAATATTGACGCTCCATACACTGCATCTCACATTTGCCATATAGACAAAGTGACTTAGTGCTGAACTGTTTTCTTTTCGCTCGCCGCTACTAAGAAAATCCTTGTTAGTTTCTTTTCCTCCCCTAATTAATATGCTTAAATTCAGGGGGTAGTCCCATATGAGTTGAGGTTGTATATATAACTATATTTTGCCATAAATTCTTTATATATAAATGATAAAACAATCAATTAAATTCGTTATAAATAGTTCCAATAGTTCTTGTAAGCAAAGTTATTTTTTATCCATTTAACGAACCAACGAAGAATAATAACATAACCAAGTTTTTTTTTTTCGAATCATTAATAAGAGACAATTCTAGATGAAAAATATTTCAATTTTTTATGCTAGACATTTCTCAGTATTATTTGATTGAAAAAGAAAATATTTCTCTTCGTTTTTCACATTCAAATGTGAGATAATGTTTTTCATTTCTTTTTTAATATTATGAATAAAATCATTATTTAATCCAATAATATACCATATGCTTATAAAAAATTTATAAACAACTTAATTAGCATAGTCTTACAACCCTCAACCATATGTAGTCCAAGCAGCACTATAAAATTAATTAAAGTACATAACAGCATGGACTGCGATATGCGTTCAAAATGTCGATGTTCATGTGTCCTGCAGTTCACACGATGACGCACAGTTTGCTGCGTTCTTCATCGACCCATGAGCCGAGTGATCCACCGCTTAGAGTTTTATAATTCATTTTTATATAATGTCAATATTGTTTTTATTGAAAGAAATTAAAAATACACCATTTTACTGGCATATATCAATTCCTTCAATAAATTTATTTTTATACCTAAAATAAATGTTGCGAAATGTCTTAGTTTCATATAAGCATTATGTATCATAATAATCTGGTTATGGTTTGCTATTTTGGGTGACACATACTGCAAAATTTATATAAAACATTAACCTGATGGATGACAGGTACAAACATTGTATATTTTAGGTTGTTGCATTAGCCAACGTATGCTCATAACATAGATGAACAATACATATTCGCAACGCGTGTATATTATGGTCCATATACACACAAACTTATTTCGATTACCACATTCAAAATTATTTTAATTTTAATTCGACTTCCACTTTCGAATTTAGTTTAGTTTCTTCGATTTCCATTTTCGAGAATTTGTTTTTATAGGAAACGCCGTTGTTGTAGTAAGTACTGCCACAAATACGCACAACAACATTAATAATGTTAAAGTCTTTTTATGAGGTTGCCAAGCCCCACATATAAATAAAATAAAAGCCATCTACATTTTATTTTCACTTTAACTTTTGATTCCGTAGAATCATTTTGTAATATTTTTATTTTGGTAAATTGTATTTATTTGTATTATAACAAATGTTTATTAACGGTAAGGATATTATACAATAATGATCCTTCCGCAGGTTCACCTACGGAAACCTTGTTACGACTTTTACTTCCTCTAAATAATCAAGTTCGGTCAACTTTTGCGAAACAACCGTAACACGCAAGGCGTCACAGTGATCACGTCCGGAGACCTCACTAAATAATTCAATCGGTAGTAGCGACGGGCGGTGTGTACAAAGGGCAGGGACGTAATCAATGCGAGTTAATGACTCACACTTACTGGGAATTCCAAGTTCATGTGAACAGTTTCAGTTCACAATCCCAAGCATGAAAGTGGTTCAGCGGTTTACCCGGACCTCTCGGTCTAGGAAATACACGTTGATACTTTCATTGTAGCGCGCGTGCAGCCCAGGACATCTAAGGGCATCACAGACCTGTTATTGCTCAATCTCATTATTGCTAGACGCAATTTGTCCATTTAAGAAGCTAGTGTCCTTATAATGGGACAAACCAACAGGTACGGCTCCACTTACATAAACACATTCAAACACAATAAACATTTTACTGCCACCATGAATGAAGGCTACATAAGCTTCAGCACCATAATCCTGAAGATATCTATTTAATATATTTGAGTCTCGTTCGTTATCGGAATTAACCAGACAAATCACTCCACGAACTAAGAACGGCCATGCACCACCACCCATAGATTCGAGAAAGAGCTATCAATCTGTCTTACACACTTATGTTCGGACCTGGTAAGTTTTCCCGTGTTGAGTCAAATTAAGCCGCAGGCTCCACTCCTGGTGGTGCCCTTCCGTCAATTCCTTTAAGTTTCAGCTTTGCAACCATACTTCCCCCGGAGCCCAAAAGCTTTGGTTTCCCGGGAAGCGACTGAGAGAGCCATAAAAGTAGCTACACCCAATTGCTAGCTGGCATCGTTTATGGTTAGAACTAGGGCGGTATCTGATCGCCTTCGAACCTCTAACTTTCGTTCTTGATTAATGAAAACATCTTTGGCAAATGCTTTCGCTTAAGTTAGTCTTACGACGGTCCAAGAATTTCACCTCTCGCGTCGTAATACTAATGCCCCCAAACTGCTTCTATTAATCATTACCTCTTGATCTGAAAACCAATGAAAGCAGAACAGAGGTCTTATTTCATTATCCCATGCACAGAATATTCAGGCATTTGAAGCCTGCTTTAAGCACTCTAATTTGTTCAAAGTAATAGTACCGGCCCACAATAACACTCGTTTAAGAGCACTAGTGCAGGTTTTTAAATAGGAGGAACATATGAAAAAATACAAGTATTTAATCACATATAAGAACTCCACCGGTAATACGCTTACATACATAAAGGTATAGTACTAACTACAATTGTAAGTTGTACTACCCGTATGAAGCACAAGTTCAACTACGAACGTTTTAACCGCAACAACTTTAATATACGCTATTGGAGCTGGAATTACCGCGGCTGCTGGCACCAGACTTGCCCTCCAATTGGTCCTTGTTAAAGGATTTAAAGTGTACTCATTCCAATTACAGGGCCTCGGATATGAGTCCTGTATTGTTATTTTTCGTCACTACCTCCCCGAGCTGGGAGTGGGTAATTTACGCGCCTGCTGCCTTCCTTAGATGTGGTAGCCGTTTCTCAGGCTCCCTCTCCGGAATCGAACCCTGATTCCCCGTTACCCGTTGCAACCATGGTAGTCCTAGATACTACCATCAAAAGTTGATAGGGCAGACATTTGAAAGATCTGTCGTCGGTACAAGACCATACGATCTGCATGTTATCTAGAGTTCAACCAATATAACGATCTTGCGATCGCTTGGTTTTAGCCTAATAAAAGCACATGTCCCATAAGGTTCATGTTTTAATTGCATGTATTAGCTCTAGAATTACCACAGTTATCCAAGTAACTGTTAACGATCTAAGGAACCATAACTGATATAATGAGCCTTTTGCGGTTTCACTTTTAATTCGTGTGTACTTAGACATGCATGGCTTAATCTTTGAGACAAGCATATAACTACTGGCAGGATCAACCAGAATAATGTTTTTCCTTCATATTCCATTCATATTTTTTGAATCGAAATAAGCAATATAATAGATATATAGATTTTTCACTTTATATTATTCCATGATTTTTATTATATTGAATAAAATTCAATATTTCGCCTTTGGGTAAAATTTTAAATATATATTTATAAGTAAAATATCCATTCGATTACGGCCATTTTTATATAGCATTCGTAATCCATAATTTCATTTTTAATTCATACTTGTTTTACCAATATAACAAGAATTTCATATAATTATTGTAATATATATGTTTCTATAATTTTATCTTTTTATATATACATATTTCATTATAAAATATCATTTTATTTCCAACATACATAATTATTGTATCCACACATGTACAATTTTTGTTTAACCAATATAAATATTAAGTTAAATCATTTGCATTTTGAAGATAAATTTAAAATTTATCTCTTTTCATATATCTCTCTGGTAATATATAACATAAAACCAAGCGCATATGATAATATTTCCACATTTAATATATAATTATAATTATATATAATATAATTATAATTATATATATATAATTATATATAATTATATATAATATATAATGTCAACAAGGAACCGCACTCGTGTCGAGACGTGTTTCTTTCAAGCTACGAATAGCAAGTTCTAAAAACTACAACAGTATAGTGAAAGTTAAACACAAAGTGTAAAGTGCAGTTTGCACAACTAACAATTATTGACTATAGTAATTATTTACTAAAATAAATAATTATTCCATATTGTTCTGGTAATTGTTATATGTGGACTTGGAACAATGAATCAAAACGACATACGTTCTCAGCGACAATGTGAACAAGACGAGCGCCGGCTCTCTTTACAACGCAACAATGCATACTTTTCTTTCGTCTCACCGCAAATCGGTGATCGAGCACCCTCACCTTCAACTAACTCGAAACTTTTGCCCTCAGCGAACGACAGACCGCGTTCTTGCTCTCCCTCTCTGCCTGCTTCGGCTCACAAGTCGTGGAGCGAAGAGACCGCCTCTCCTACCCCGCTCCTCTTGCAGCGCCAAACGACCGTCCCGGGTAACTGTAACACTGCAATAACGAGTGCAGTGACCTCACTGGCAACTGCCACAACATCAACTTCGTCAGCGGCCCAACTAATTATCGCTGTGCCAGCTGTAAATAATTCAGCAGCACTGACCGTTTGCAACAACAATAATGCACGTAAAGAAGAACCAAAACAAAAGCAGAAGTCGATTTCGACTGTGCAGACTGGCATGGATCGCTACATCCAAATCAAGAGAAAGCTCAGCCCTCAAAACAATAAGGCAGGTAATCAACCCAAAATCAATCGAACCAACAACGGCAATGAAAACTCTGCAGTAAATAATTCAAACCGATATGCTATCTTGGCTGATTCTGCGACCGAACAACCCAACGAAAAAACGGTAGGGGAACCAAAAAAGATCAGGCCTCCACCAATTTTCATACGAGAACAAAGTACAAATGCACTTGTAAATAAACTCGTTGCTTTGATTGGTGACAGCAAGTTCCACATTATCCCACTTAAAAAAGGAAATATTCATGAAATAAAACTACAGATCCAAACAGAAGCAGACCACCGTATAGTGACTAAATACCTAAATGATGCTGGTAAAAACTACTACACATACCAATTAAAAAGTTGCAAAGGGCTACAGGTAGTACTTAAGGGCATTGAAGCAACAGTGACACCAGCTGAGATAATTGAGGCTCTGAAGGCCAAAAACTTTTCTGCAAAGACAGCTATTAATATTTTAAACAAAGACAAAGTTCCGCAGCCACTATTCAAAATAGAACTCGAACCAGAGCTCCAGGCACTAAAGAAAAACGAAGTGCACCCAATATACAATTTACAGTACTTGCTACATCGGAGGATCACCGTGGAGGAGCCGCACAAACGTATCAATCCAGTTCAATGTACTAATTGCCAAGAATACGGCCACACCAAGGCATACTGCACCCTTAAGTCCGTATGTGTTGTCTGTAGCGAACCTCATACTACCGCAAACTGCCCCAAAAACAAGGACGATAAGTCTGTGAAGAAATGCAGTAACTGCGGGGAAAAACATACTGCAAACTACAGAGGCTGTGTGGTGTACAAAGAATTGAAGAGCCGCCTAAACAAACGTATTGCCACAGCACATACATACAACACAGTCAATTTCTACTCTCCGCAACCGATTTCTCAACCACCCCTAACTGTCCCAAGCACTACTCCAACAATTTCTTTCGCTAGCGCCCTAAAATCCGGACTAGAAGTGCCCGCCCCACCGACAAGAACTGCTCATTCCGAACATACACCGACAAACATCCAACAAACACAACAAAGTGGCATCGAAGCTATGATGCTATCCCTACAGCAAAGCATGAAAGACTTCATGACGTTCATGCAAAATACTTTGCAAGAGCTCATGAAAAACCAAAATATCCTGATTCAACTTCTTGTATCTTCAAATCCCCATAATGGCTTCCCTACGGATATCTCTGTGGAACGCAAATGGCGTTTCACGGCATACACAAGAGCTCACACAGTTCATTTACGAAAAAAACATCGACGTAATGCTACTATCAGAAACGCACCTCACAAATAAAAACAATTTTCATATACCAGGATACTTGTTCTATGGTACAAATCATCCAGATGGTAAAGCTCATGGAGGCACTGGAATACTCATCAGAAATCGCATAAAACACCACCACTTAAACAATTTTGACAAAAACTACTTACAATCTACGTCCATAGCCTTACAACTCAACAATGGTTCAACGACTCTAGCCGCAGTCTACTGCCCACCGCGCTTTCCAATCTCTGAGGATCAATTCATGGAATTCTTTAACACACTAGGTGACAGGTTCATCGCAGCGGGTGACTATAACGCCAAGCACACCCATTGGGGATCTCGACTTGTGTCGCCAAAGGGTAAGCAATTGTACAATGCGCTTACGAAGCCAGAAAACAAGCTAGACTATGTATCCCCGGGTAAGCCTACATACTGGCCAGCAGACCCAAGAAAAATCCCAGACCTGATCGATTTTGCAATTACTAAACATGTCCCCCGCAACATGGTCACCGCCGAAGCACTAGCAGATTTATCATCAGATCACTCACCTGTTTTTCTAAATATGCTAACTCGCCCCCACATCGTCGACCCACCGTATAGACTCACAAATTTTAGAACAAACTGGCCAAGGTATCAAAAGTATGTCTGTTCACACATAGAACTAACGACGGCATTATCTACAAAGGAGGATATAGACAAGTCAACGGAAACTCTTGAAAACATTTTAGTTTCGGCTGCAAAGGCTTCAACCCCGCCAGTGACGTATGCTAAACCAAACTACATCAAAACTAATCGCGAAATCGAGCGGCTGGTATTAGATAAACGACGCCTACGAAGGGATTGGCAGTCTAATAGATCACCAATTACTAAGCACATGCTTAAGATAGCCACACGCAGGCTTACCAATGCTCTCAAACAAGAGGAAAAAAACAGCCAACGTTCATATATCGAGCAACTCTCTCCCACCAGCACTAAGTACCCTCTTTGGAGAGCTCACAGAAACCTAAAGACTCCAATAGCGCCAATTATGCCACTCCGAAGTCCCTCTGGCACCTGGTTTCGAAGTGATGAAGAAAGAGCCAGTGCTTTCGCTGACCATTTACAAAATGTATTCCGACCAAATCCCTCTACCAACACATTTATTCTCCCTCCTTTAATAGCAGCCAATCTAGATCCTCAAGAACCCTTTGAATTTCGACCATGTGAACTAGCAAAGGTTATCAAAGAGCAACTGAACCCAAGAAAATCGCCTGGCTACGACCTAATAACTCCAAGAATGCTCATTGAACTCCCAAAGTGTGCTATTCTTCACATCTGCCTGTTGTTCAACGCAATCGCCAAGCTTGGATACTTCCCTCAAAAATGGAAAAAGTCGACCATAGTAATGATTCCAAAGCCAGGAAAAGATAAAACGCAGCCATCATCATATAGACCGATAAGCTTACTAACATGTCTTTCAAAGCTGTTTGAAAAAATGCTACTCCTTCGGATTAGCCCTCATCTTAGAATAAACAACACACTTCCAACACATCAATTTGGCTTTAGAGAAAAACATGGAACCATCGAACAGGTCAACCGAATCACGTCAGAAATTCGTACTGCTTTTGAACATCGAGAATACTGCACAGCCATTTTTCTAGACGTCGCGCAGGCATTTGACAGAGTGTGGCTCGATGGACTTTTGTTTAAAATAATCAAGCTGTTGCCCCAAAACACACATAAGCTACTGAAGTCATACCTATATAACAGAGTGTTTGCAATAAGATGCGATACAAACACTTCACGCGATTGCGCAATCGAAGCTGGAGTGCCGCAAGGCAGTGTACTGGGTCCAATCTTATACACCCTGTATACGGCGGATTTCCCCATAGACTACAATCTAATAACCTCCACGTTCGCCGATGATACCGCGATACTCAGTCGCTCGAAATGCCCAATAAAAGCCACGGCACTCCTATCCCGACACTTAACATCTGTAGAACGATGGCTTGCCGACTGGAGAATTTCAATAAATGTTCAAAAATGCAAGCAGGTTACCTTTACCTTAAACAAACAAACATGCCCACCACTGGTCTTGAATAACATATGCATTCCACAAGCCGACGAGGTAACATATCTGGGAGTTCATCTGGACAGGCGGCTCACTTGGCGCAAACATATAGAAGCCAAATCGAAACATCTTAAACTTAAAGCAAGGAACCTCCACTGGCTCATAAATGCTCGCTCTCCACTTAGTCTGGAGTTCAAAGCTCTTCTATACAACTCCGTCTTAAAACCTATCTGGACTTATGGCTCCGAGCTGTGGGGCAACGCATCCAGAAGTAACATAGACATTATTCAGCGAGCACAGTCAAGAATTCTGAGAATTATCACTGGAGCGCCGTGGTACCTTCGAAACGAAAACATACACAGAGACCTAAAAATCAAATTAGTAATCGAAGTAATAGCTGAGAAAAAAACGAAGTATAACGAAAAGCTGACCACCCATACAAATCCCCTCGCAAGAAAACTAATCCGAGTATGCAGTCAAAGCCGGCTGCACCGCAACGACCTCCCAGCCCAGCAATAAACTTATTAGGGCATTAATGAAAAAACTATCACTAAGTGAAAGTTAATTAAGTTAGATTAAGATTTGAACACTTATTGTTAGTCTCTTAACACAAAGGGAAGATTCAATAAATAATAAAAAAAAAAAAAAAAAAAAAAAAAAAAAAATATATAATTTTATATTTCTTTCATAAGAATCCATATTTGTATTATACCATAACGATATAATAATCCAACTATACGGCAGGTAATAAATAAATATTTGCCTGCCTCCAAAAATTAACGATAATATATGGAAACGATTTGTTATTCTATATATAATAGAAACTTGACTTTTGTTTCAACGATATTATCTAAAAAGCGTATATTCCTATTATCCGCGGAGCCAAGTCCCGTGTTCTATAGAACTGAGAAACAAATTTGTACGGATAATAATATACTTTATTGTATGTAACCAATATAAACATAATCCGAAATAAATATTTCGAATAATGCGGGAGGTCGGCAACCACTGCCTACCTATAGTAGTTTTTGAACCCGCTGTCGTCAAAGCGGGTATTTTCAATTCCGTTTGCCACCCAACATACGGGCTATTCTCTTATATTTTAAGAGATTATATGAACATTTCATTTTTTTTTCCATTATTCATATATAATATGATTATTTTTTTCTTTATACATATAATACATATTAATTTTCATATGTTTATTATTTAATTTACTCATATTATTGCCAAAATCATATGAATACATAAGTTTTGAACAATATGAGAGGTCGGCAACCACTGCCTACCTATAGTAGTTTTTGAACCCTCTGTCGTAATTCCGGTCGTTTACACTACTATACCCTCTCCCTATAATGGCTTTTCTCTATAATACTAAGAGAATGTGGGAATATTTCAGCATTTTTTTCCTTATACATATAATAATTAATCATTTTCATATGTATATTATTTAATTTACTCATATAATT
This sequence comes from Drosophila simulans, assembly GCF_016746395.2. Lineage (NCBI taxonomy): Eukaryota > Metazoa > Arthropoda > Insecta > Diptera > Drosophilidae > Drosophila > Drosophila simulans. Next base: position 17,490 of record NW_025416831.1, read on the forward strand.
CCCAAAATCATATGAATTCATAAGTTTTGAACAATATGAGAGGTCGGCAACCACTGCCTACCTATAGTAGTTTTTGAACCCTCTGTCGTAATTCCGGTCGTTTACACTACTATACCCTCTCACTATAATGGCTTTTCTCTATAATACTGAGAGAATGTGGGAATATTTCAGCATTTTTTCCCTTATACATATAATAATTAATCATTTTCATATGTATATTATTTAATTTACTCATATAATTGCCAAAATCATATGAATACATAAGTTTTAAACAATATGAGAGGTCGGCAACCACTGCCTTACCTATAGTAGTTTTTGAACCCTCTGTCGTAATTCCGGTCGTTTACACTACTATACCCTCTCACTATAATGGCTTTTCTCTATAATACTGAGAGAATGTGGGAATATTTCAGCATTTTTTCCCTTATACATATAATAATTAATCATTTTCATATGTATATTATTTAATTTACTCATTTAATTGCCAAAATCATATGAATACATAAGTTTTGAACAATATGAGAGGTCGGCAACGGTCTTTCCTCTATAATACTAAGATAATATGGGAATATTTCAGCATTTTTTCCCTTATACATATAAGAATTAATCATTTTCATAAGTATATTATTTAATTTACTCGTATATAATTGCCAAAATCCTATGAACACATAAGAGAATACAATATGAGAGGTCGGCGCAACCATAATATAGTAGTTGATGACGAGGTGTTTGGCAACTTGATACAATTCTTTAAAGTCTTTATATCAAAAATTATATGATAGGGACAATATCATATGCGTCACTAAATTGATGACGAGGTGTTTGGCAACTTGACACAATTCATTAAAAGTTTTTATATTAATTATATGATAGGGACAATATCATATGCGTCACTAAATTGATGACGAGGTGTTTGGCAACTTGACACAATTCATTAAAGTCTTTATATTAATTATATGATAGGGACAATATCATATGCGTCACTAAATTGATGACGACGTGTTTGGCAACTTGACACAATTCATTAAAGTCTTTATATTAATTATATGATAGGGACAATATCATATGCGTCACTAAATTGATGACGAGGTGTTTGGCAACTTGACACAATTCATTAAAGTCTTTATATTAATTATATGATAGGGACAATATCATATGCGTCACTAAATTGATGACGAGGTGTTTGGCAACTTGACACAATTCATTAAAGTCTTTATATTAATTATATGATATGGACAATATCATATGCGTCACTAAATTGATGACGAGGTGTTTGGCAACTTGATACAATTCTTTAAAGTCTTTATATCAAAAATTATATGATAGGGACAATATCATATGCGTCACTAAATTGATGACGAGGTGTTTGGCAACTTGACACAATTCATTAAAGTCTTTATATTAATTATATGATATGGACAATATCATATGCGTCACTAAATTGATGACGAGGTGTTTGGCAACTTGACACAATTCATTAAAGTCTTTATATTAATTATATGATAGGGACAATATCATATGTGTCACTAAATTGATGACGAGGTGTTTGGCAACTTGACACAATTCATTAAAGTCTTTATATTAATTATATGATATGGACAATATCATATGCGTCACTAAATTGATGACGAGGTGTTTGGCAACTTGATACAATTCTTTAAAGTCTTTATATCAAAAATTATATGATAGGGACAATATCATATGCGTCACTAAATTGATGACGAGGTGTTTGGCAACTTGACACAATTCATTAAAGTCTTTATATTAATTATATGATATGGACAATATCATATGCGTCACTAAATTGATGACGAGGTGTTTGGCAACTTGATACAATTCTTTAAAGTCTTTATATCAAAAATTATATGATAGGGACAATATCATATGCGTCACTAAATTGATGACGAGGTGTTTGGCAACTTGACACAATTCATTAAAGTCTTTATATTAATTATATGATAGGGACAATATCATATGTGTCACTAAATTGATGACGAGGTGTTTGGCAACTTGACACAATTCATTAAAGTCTTTATATTAATTATATGATATGGACAATATCATATGCGTCACTAAATTGATGACGAGGTGTTTGGCAACTTGATACAATTCTTTAAAGTCTTTATATCAAAAATTATATGATAGGGACAATATCATATGCGTCACTAAATTGATGACGAGGTGTTTGGCAACTTGACACAATTCATTAAAATTCTTTATATTAATTATATGATAGGGACAATATCATATGCGTCACTAAATTGATGACGAGGTGTTTGGCAACTTGATACAATTCTTTAAAGTCTTTATATCAAAAATTATATGATAGGGACAATATCATATGCGTCACTAAATTGATGACGAGGTGTTTGGCAACTTGACACAATTCATTAAAATTCTTTATATTAATTATATGATAGGGACAATATCATATGCGTCACTAAATTGATGACGAGGTGTTTGGCAACTTGACACAATTCATTAAAGTCTTTATATTAATTATATGATATGGACAATATCATATGCGTCACTAAATTGATGACGAGGTGTTTGGCAACTTGATACAATTCTTTAAAGTCTTTATATCAAAAATTATATGATAGGGACAATATCATATGCGTCACTAAATTGATGACGAGGTGTTTGGCAACTTGACACAATTCATTAAAATTCTTTATATTAATTATATGATAGGGACAATATCATATGCGTCACTAAATTGATGACGAGGTGTTTGGCAACTTGATACAATTCTTTAAAGTCTTTATATCAAAAATTATATGATAGGGACAATATCATATGCGTCACTAAATTGATGACGAGGTGTTTGGCAACTTGACACAATTCATTAAAGTCTTTATATTAATTATATGATAGGGACAATATCATATGCGTCACTAAATTGATGACGAGGTGTTTGGCAACTTGATACAATTCTTTAAAGTCTTTATATCAAAAATTATATGATAGGGACAATATCATATGCGTCACTAAATTGATGACGAGGTGTTTGGCTACAGGAAAAAATCATTTATTTATCGAATCATCAAGCAAAGGATAAGCTTCAGTGGATCGCAGTATGGCAGCTGCTCAACCACTTACAACACCTTGCCTGTTACAAAAGTCGTTTACAATTGATTCTAGGCTTTGTCATTGTATTAAATAATGCTTTTATATGTAACTAGCGCGGCATCAGGTGATCGAAGATCCTCCTAATTTACTATGTTACAAATTACATTGGCATCACATCCATTGTCGTTTATAAAATAAATTATAAACTTTAAATGGTTTAGAAGCCATACAATGCAAATTGCCCCTTATTTATCATTGCAGTCCAGCACGGATACGACCTTAGAGGCGTTCAGGCATAATCCAACGGACGTAGCGTCATACCACTGTTCGCTCGAACAAGTATTGTGCCATTGGTCCGTACCTGCGGTTCCTCTCGTACTACGCAGGAATGCTGTCGCAACAACGTTTTGTCATTAGTAGTGTAAAATCCCAAATAAGAAGACTTTACTCGTTGAGTTTTTGTAAGAAACTGCTTTTATTTGGAAATATCTTCGGTTTAAATAGGTGACATGAGAATCGCATCTTAAAGTAAATGGCCTACGCAGAGGCCTAAGTAAATAGTCCCCGCCTTATCGAGGTCCCACGCTCGGGCACATCTGCCTATCTTGAGCGGCGAGGACCTTATCTGTGGTCTCCCACTAAGGGACTATTTTAGGAGGCGGGGAACGATCTCAAGTGACTGACTCATGTAGTGTGCACTTAAATTACATGTTTTTGAGCAATGCACCCATGTCGCCTTAGATAACAAAATCCTAAATATAATTTATCGCTCTCGATTCATTTACATAAGATATGAACGGAGCCCAAAATTGTAAGTCTTTAAATATATTCGTGTTCATGTGTGAACATTCTGCCAAAGGGCCAGCAAAGCTGAGATGTACATTAGTATATTAGTTGCATTTATAACAGCAGTGGACTGTATTTATTTGATATATGTTCATTTATTTTGCAACTAAGATTTCAATGGGCCTAGTTTTTCTGGCTTTTAATTTTATTGGATTACAATTATGGTTTATATTATTTTTAATTCAACAATTTGTACTCAATTAACTTATTTTAAACATTTTGCTTTTTCTATGTAGAAGTACATTTTCTATTAAACAACGATATAGTGGACTGTATATTTTTATTTGTTATATTATTTTATTGTTTATTTACTATTGATATTTATAGTACTGGCAACGGACCTGCAAAGGTTATTGCTTGCATTCTTTGTTGCACAGCACATTTCCGTATGAAATATATTATTAATACTATCATTAGTATTAAAGCAATAATTAATCCAGCATGTCCGGAAATATGATGGAAATGTAAATCTTTCAATTTTTGATGGTTCTCTTTCATAAATTTAATTTCATTATTCAATCGTTCAAATTCCTCAGTATGATTTAATATTGATAGTTTCAGCGGATCCCAAAAAATCTTCGGCACTTCACTAACTTCTCCTATATAAGGTGTTGATAATAATTCTTCACTTTCGGACTGAATGTTATGGTGGGCAACTAGAATTTTATCGTCGGTTCTTGCCGTACAATATGGCGCAATGCTTAAAACTCCTTGCTGAGGCAAATCAAACAATTCAATTTGAGAGCCAGTACATTGCAGACGGACTTTTGAATTCGCAGGAACCTTAAACAACCAACTACTTTTCTTTTCTAACTCTACCCAGTAACTTTTAGAGTCGACTACTGTTTTATAGATGCAGTTCGCCGCTTTATCTGGCTTTAGAGGCTGAATCTCACATGCATTATCATTCGCTGAATTCCAGGGCCAACTTCCTTTGCATATTCTCTTATTTAATTGCCATTTCTGACATTGATTTAATGTGGCTTCCGTCATTATGTGATAGGAATCTATCTCAAAATTATAAATTAAATATTCGGACGTTGTATGCACCATTATTATCCGATCTTCATTTCGAATTGGCACCGGAATAAGCCTGAACAATTTGGATGGATGCCTGCTAAACAGAGGCACTTTTGCACTAATGATCAATTTATCGTCGATGAATAAACCCCTGGCTGTTAACAGTGTATACACCTCCTTAAGTTCCGTACCTGACCGTTTTCCTGGAATTACTAGGTTCTCCGAAAGACTCTGCTGAATTTTGGCAATTTCTTTTTTAAGCTGATTTGGCCTGAGAATATTTGTATTTAGCCTACCGTGATTAATATCAATCAACAGGCTTATAATGCCTGCTTGAATTTTTTCGCCTTCTTCAATCAATGAGTGTAGCTGTTTCGTAATCATAAAGAATTTTATTGATTCCTTATAAACATAATAATTTTCTTTAAGAACTTCTGTCATGTTCTCAATTCTTATTTGCATACTTCTAAAATTGGAGTTAACATCTTCTGTTGTTCTCTTTAATAGATTAGAAGTTGAATCAACCACAGATGTTTGTTTTTGAATTAGTTTATCAAGGTTGTTCTGGTTATCTAACAAATTCTTCATATTTTCTTCTAATTGCTCTCTATCATCTTCATCCATTATACCAAATAAAATATGATACAAGGAACCCATAAATTCGAAAGGAGCACGCTTGCTTCTAGATCTAGACTGCATCATAAACAATTTATTGTTTTCTTCAAGTTCCGATAACTGACTTTGCATATTATCTAAGACTAGACTACATTGCTCTTCAAAGCTATGAAGTCTTTCGCAAACTTTCCTCATACTTTGTATAAGCGCATTACCCTTTGTTAACATTTTAAAATATGGATCCATTTTATAATAGATAACCAAATTCCAAGAAGTACTCACAATCTCAACATCTCCTAGCGGGTCTAGATATATTGCTGAGGTTTTATTTATTTTGTCTATAGAATATCTTGGTGCTATATCTTTAGGTAATGCGCTAGAAACTTGACAACTTAACACAAACAACAACATTGCCATAATGATTCCGATCTTGGACATTCCCGATGTCGCTCTAGTTCGTCTTTTTGGCTCTTGGTCAGCCTCATTTTTGTCAACAGACTTTATTCCTTCCAAGGGACAAATTTTAGTAATGGGTCTAGTGATATATCCTTCCTGCATCTTTACTTTAGCCACTCGGACCTTATCATCATTCCCCTTATGCACCTTTTCCACCTTTCCTAAAGGCCATCTTGCAGGATGACAATTCTCATCCTTTAATAAAACTATTTGCCCTTCTTCTATATTAGGAATTTCCTTTTTCCATTTATTCCTTTGCTGGAGCGTATGCAAATATTCACTTTTCCACTTAACCCAGAAATCTTTCTTCATTTTTTGGATAAGTCTCCACCTATCCAAATTTCCGATTTTTTCATCTTCCATTGGTTCGACTATTTCTAAAGGTGGTCTTCCAATTAAAAAATGACCTGGTGTTAAAACTTCTTGTTGGTCCTTCTCACTAACTATAGTGTATAATGGCCTTGAATTTAAGCATGCTTCTATTTGACATAAAAGAGTTGACATTTCTTCGTAAGTCAAAATAGTGTCGCCGATTATACGCTTTAAATGGTATTTCATTGACTTAACTCCAGCTTCCCAAATACCTCCGAAGTGAGGTCCTGCCGGGGGAATAAAATGCCAATCAATCCTGTCCTTTTCAAGCTGCGCTGCAATCGTTATATTTTCTTGTATTGCATTAAATAACTCTTGATCTAATTTTCTTGCAGCTCCTACAAAATTTGTTCCGTTGTCTGAATAGATATTGGAACATTTTCCCCGTCTAGCAATAAATCTTCTGAGTGCTGCTAAAAATGCGTCTGAAGTTAGATCGCTTACCATTTCTAAGTGTATGGCTTTGGTGGCCATGCAAACGAATACAGCAACGTATCCTTTAAATGTTTTTTGGCCACGATTTTTTGAACATTTAACATAATAAGGACCTGCGTAATCTATTCCAGTATTAAGAAACGGGAATGTCATCGTCACTCTATATTTTGGCAAGTTACCCATTATTTGCTGAGCTGTATTTTGTTTATACCTTGCACACGTTACACATTCTCTTAAATACTTTTTCAACGAATTTTTCAACCCGAAAATCCAATACTTTCTTTGGATATAGTTTCGCATTAGGTTTATCCCTCCATGCAATGTTTCCTTATGAGCATTTTTTATTAATAAGCTTGTTAGGTGGCATTTTTCTAAAATGATTGGATGTTTAACATTAAATTCTGCATTGGAATTTTGCAATCTTCCTCCAACTCTTAGAACCCCATCCTTGTCCAAAAATGGATTCAATGACAATATTTTATTATTTGTCTTGATTTCCTTTTTGATTTTAAGGCACTTTATCTCTTGCCTAAACTGGTATTCTTGTTGTTTCTTAATAACAACTGTTTCCGCTATTCTTATCTCCTTTACTGAAATAATTGATGAATAGGCTTTATTTCTTGTTTTCATCTGCACGAATCTATTTATGTATGCTATTATACGTATAAGTTTTTCTATACTGGAATACCTTTCTATTAATTCGTAAATAGGATCATCTATTTTGTCATTTAATACCGTATTTATTAAGACAGGTTCTTCTACAGCCTGCTGCCGAGGCCAAAGTTCTTTTGGGTCTGTTAGCCATTTCGGACCTTTCCACCAAAAATCACAGTTGATCAACTGGTTAGAATCCACTCCCCTGGATGCTAAATCTGCTGGATTATCCTCTGACTTAACATGATTCCATTCAGTATTTTTTAATTTCCGAATGTCATCCGTTCTTCTTTTTATAAATTTGATCTTACTTTGACCACTGTTAATCCATGCTAAGGTAATCGTGGAATCACTCCAAGCATAGATCTCCATTATATTGTCAATTGATCCTTTTAGTCTTTGGATTAATTCACTAAGCAGGTGAGCTGCACACAGCTCGAGTTTGGGAATTGTCTTCCTATTTTTTATAGGGTTGACTCTACTTTTGCTAGCTATTATATTAACATGAGGTCCTACTTTAGCATAGACTACTGCAGCATATGCTTTTTCGGAGGCGTCCGCAAATCCGTGAATCTGAATGACTGAAGAACTGTTTGAATTAATCCACCTTGGGATTCGAATATTCTCTAACAATAATAAATTTTCTTTATATTTTTCCCAATAATTTTTATCTTCTATGGATAATTCCTGATCCCATTCACTTTTATTTATCCAAAGTTTTTGAATAAAAAGTTTTCCTGAAACCGTGACTGGTGCCAACCATCCTAACGGATCAAATATTTTTGCTAGCGTTGATAACACAACGCGCTTATTTATATTTTTTGATTCATCATTACAATTTACGCTGAACTTAAATAAATCATTTTGAGGTTCCCATTTTAGTCCTAAAGTTTTAACACATTCATTTTCGATAATATTGAGAACCTTATTGTCCCCTGTGTCCTCCACAGTGGTTAATATTTTGGAATTGTTGGAAATCCATTTCCTTAAGTTGAATCCAACTTTCTGCAATTCATGGAGAATTAATGTTATTAATTTATTAGCTTCTTCTACCGAATCAGCTCCAGTCATTAGGTCATCCATATAGAAATCATTCCTAATTATTGCACTAATAACTTGGTTTTTACATTTATCTGCAATATCTACCAGAACCCTGGTAGCCAAATATGGTGCAGATGCAGTTCCGTAAGTGACTGTGGTTAATTTATATGTTTTAATTTTTTCTTTTGGAGAATTTCTCCATAAAATATATTGATATTTTTGATCATTATTATCTATTTTAATTTGTCGGTACATCTTTTCAATGTCTGCCGAAACAACAAATTCCCATTTTCTCCATTTAATAATAATGTCAAAAATATCTTTTTGAACTCGTGGCCCAACCCACATTATGTCGTTCAAACTTTTGTTATTCGTAGTTTTTGCTGAAGCATCAAAAACTACTCTCAATTTGGTCGTAAGGCTTGAATCTCTAATCACTGCCTGGTGCGGTAAAAAATATTTGCCTTCATCACTCACTTCAATCATGTGTCCTAAATCCATGTATTCATTCATGAATTTAGTGTAGTCAACCTTAAGTTTTTCATTTCTTTTTAGTTTTTTCTCCAGATTCATGTAACGAGCTATCGCTTGTTTCTTTGAATCTCCTAAGGTGACATCCTCCTTGAATGGAATTGACACAATGTATCGCCCATCTGAATCTTTTTTTGTCGTTTTGATAAATTTATTTTCACAGATTTCAGACTCGATATCATCTTTTTCTTCTTCTTCCACTTCCCAGTAGCGATCTAACTCTTTTATTTCTATTGTTGTGGCTACAATGGTTTCTTTTCCTTTGGATTTTTTACATCCAGAAACTATCCACCCGAAATCAGTTTTTTGCCCAAGGAGACCGTCTATTTTTATAACTCCATTTTGCAGAATGTGAGTATATACGTCTGCTCCAATGATTAGATCAATGCGACCCGGTTTATTAAAATCGGGGTCGGCTAATTTAAAGTTCTTCCATTTTTTCTGATCAACATTAATCGTGTTGACTGGAAGTGCCTTCATAAGTTTTGGGAGAATAATTGCTTCAATTTCTAAATTTTTCGGAGAATTTCTTATCGAAATAACCGCTTTGTGCTTGGAGATGCACGTTCCTGTGGAAGATACTCCACTTATTTCAGTATGAGACCGAAATTTTTTCAATTTTAGAATCTGTGCAGACTCTTCTGAAATAATTGTGCTTTGAGAGCCACTATCAATCAATGCTCTTAATTGTTCAAAGCCTCCATACCTCGACTTTACTTGAATCAAGGCCGTGGCCAACAAGGCTTGACCTGTTGTTCTACACGTATTCACTTTTTCTGGATTATGACCTGCAAAGTGAAGTAACGTGTGGTGAGGTTTACGACAAGTCGAACAAAGCTGCTCGCTTATACATTTTTTACCAAACGGATGCCTCAGACATCTTAGGCAAATCCCATTTTTTCTTACCCAGTCAGACCGTTCTGCTGGATTCATTATTTTAAATTTATGGCATTGAATTAAATAATGCCCTGGTAGTTTGCAATATGCACAATTGTCACTATAATTTTTATTCTTGTTATTATTAATCATTTTCTTTACAGGTTTTACTTCCTGTGAGAATGATGATATAGAATTGAGCCTTTGCTCTAAAAAGTCCATGACATCAGAAAGTGCCTGTATTTCTTTTGTCTTTTTAACATGGCTTTCATATAAATTGAGTGATTCTTTATTGAATTTCCGAAGAATTATGTGAGCGAAAATTGCATCCACATCTTCTGGTAATTGTGCCTTTAATTTTATAATATAAATTGACTCGTTAATCGTGTCAATAAATGTCTTTATTTGCTTATTGGATTCTAAATTTAAATTTGGCATATCCATAAGCCTATTCATATGATCTGAGAATATGTTTCTTTTATTCTCATATCGCTTGGTCAAAAACTCCCAAGTGGCTTCATAATTTTCTCCAGAGCCGAGCAGTAAATGAGTAACCACATTTCTGGCTTCTCCTTTTAATGCTGACTTTAGATAATTAAATTTGAGAGAAGGACTGAGATCCTCTCTCACATGTATGAGCTCTGTAAAGAGTTCATTAAAAAGATCCCATTCTTTGGAATCACCAAAGAAAGTGGGAATCTGTATTTTAGGCAGGGTTGGTAACTCCTCCGCCTTAACAACCGTCGACATTTCAGCTTTATTTATTGTGCCACTGAGTCGACTATTAATGGCTGTAAGAATATTTTGTTTGTCAAATTCAAGTTCGCTAATTTCTTCTTCGGATAGCGAGCTCTCAAAATGACTATTCACCTGTTCAATCAGGTTATCTATTTTATGCCATAAAAATTCAATTTTATTTTTCCTTATTTTAAGGAAATCTGGACTACTGTCTATTAGTTTAGACGTATCTTCTAGATATACTCGAAATTGGCCAACATTATTTCGAAATGCCTGCTCTACTTTTAAAGCGTTGTTTTGTGCTATACCCTCTTTTTCAGGGTGACCACACATTTCAAGGTTTAATGTAGGGGGAGGGTTTGATTTAGGGACAGTGTTTGATTTAGGGAAAGTGTTTTCTACCGACTCGCCCTTAATTTTTTCATTTTTATTTTTAATTTTTTCTAACACCATCATTATTAAATCATACTGCTTCGCGTTAAAATATTCATGATCGACAACGCCGATCTTTAACAAATTGCTATGATTAGCAATGAAACATTTTTGAAGCTCATTTAATTTTAGAATTTCTACATCTGTTAATGTTGGTTTTACTTCCAACTTTCTAATTTCCAAAATAATTTCGGACTGCTTCTTAAGGAATTGAATAGTCTTTTCTGACATCATTTTGAAAATTTTTTGTAATTTCTTAATATATATAGTACGTGTATATGTATTTTATATGTATTTATATATATATGTGTGTTTGGATAAACAGAAAATTCTTGTTTTGACTTAGCTGATGTCGTTGTTGTTGCTGCTGCTGTTGCTGCTGTTGTTGCTGCTGTTGCTACTGCTGTTGCTGCTTCTGCTGCTGCTGTTGTTGCTGCTTCTGCTGCTGGTAGAGGCTCCTTTGATGTTTAAAGATGATTTTTTTTTTTTATTTGGCACGTTTTATTATTTTTGTAGTCCAGTCAGATTTTTTGTTTTTTAGCCATTTATTTCGGCATTTATGCTCTTTTGGCATATACACTGCACTCTATTTATGAGCTGATTTAATGCTATTAGAGCATTTATAAGGCACTGTTTTCAGGCACTTTTTATTTAATTTATGCTCTTATGGCATATACACTGCACTCTATTTATGAGCTGATTTAATGCTATTAGAGCATTTATAAGGCACTGTTTTCAGGCACTTTTTAATTTCACAATTGCTGATGTATGGCCTCAAGCACGCCTTACCACAATTTATAATGGTACACAAAGCAACCTTTAGCTATAGACTATAAGGTGCTTGTTTTAAAACATAAAAGATTCTTTTGTATCTTTTTGCTTTTTATATTTATACTCTGTTCCTTACCTTTGGTAGGGGGAAACAAGAGTCACTTATTTTTGCTACCTTTAGCTGTAAGATGCTTAAAGGAGCTGGCCTTTCTCTGAGTTCCTTACCTTTGGTAGGGGGAAACTGCAGAGTCGATTAAAGGCTCGATTGACCAAATGTAAAATCCCAAATAAGAAGACTTTACTCGTTGAGTTTTTGTAAGAAACTGCTTTTATTTGGAAATATCTTCGGTTTAAATAGGTGACATGAGAATCGCATCTTAAAGTAAATGGCCTACGCAGAGGCCTAAGTAAATAGTCCCCGCCTTATCGAGGTCCCACGCTCGGGCACATCTGCCTATCTTGAGCGGCGAGGACCTTATCTGTGGTCTCCCACTAAGGGACTATTTTAGGAGGCGGGGAACGATCTCAAGTGACTGACTCATGTAGTGTGCACTTAAATTACATGTTTTTGAGCAATGCACCCATGTCGCCTTAGATAACAAAATCCTAAATATAATTTATCGCTCTCGATTCATTTACATAAGATATGAACGGAGCCCAAAATTGTAAGTCTTTAAATATATTCGTGTTCATGTGTGAACAAGTAGGGTAAAACTAACCTGTCTCACGACGGTCTAAACCCAGCTCACGTTCCCTTGCATGGGTGAACAATCCAACGCTTGGTGAATTTTGCTTCACAATGATAGGAAGAGCCGACATCGAAGGATCAAAAAGCGACGTCGCTATGAACGCTTGGCCGCCACAAGCCAGTTATCCCTATGGTAACTTTTCTGACACCTCTTGTTAAAAACTCTTTAAACCAAAAGGATCGATAGGCCGAGCTTTTGCTGTCCCTGTGTGTACTGAACACCGAGATCAAGTCAGCATTTGCCCTTTTGCTCTATGTGTGGTTTCTGTCCGCACTGAGCTGGCCTTGGGACACCTCCGTTATTATTTGAGAGATGTACCGCCCCAGTCAAACTCCCTACCTGGCAATGTCCTTGAATTGGATCATACCTGAGTAATTGGAGTTATACCAAATTTTCAAATCAAAAATACATAAATGCATCGTTTTATTAAAGAATTTGTTTGCGATTATATAACAAACTCGTGATACTTTGATCAAGAAGCTTGCATCAAAACCCAATACCATAAGATATAATAAATATATCCGTATAATGGCTAGGAAATGATACACGTTCCATTTAATCAAGTAAGTAAGGAAACAATAAGAGTAGTGGTATTTCATTGACGATACCAAACCGAGGTCTAATATCTCCCACTTATTCTACACCTCTTATGTCTCCTTACACTGCCAGATTAGAGTCAAGCTCAAAAGGGTCTTCTTTCCCCGCTAATTATTCCAAGCCCGTTCCCTTGGCTGTGGTTTCGCTAGATAGTAGATAGGGACAGTAGGAATCTCGTTAATCCATTCATGCGCGTCACTAATTAGATGACGAGGCATTTGGCTACCTTAAGAGAGTCATAGTTACTCCCGCCGTTGACCCGCGCTTACTTGAATTTCTTCACTTTGACATTCAGAGCACTGGGCAGAAATCACATTGTGTCAACACCCGCTAGGGCCATCACAATGCTTTGTTTTAATTAGACAGTCGGATTCCCCAAGTCCGTGCCAGTTCTGAATTGATTGTTAATTGATAATCGTTATAATTGATAAGAACTAATTGGTTTAACCCAAATAGTATTCTTAAAAATTTTAGCAAGAAAGTTCCACAATTGGCTACGTAACTAAACTATCCGGGGAACAAGTAACTAACATAAATGCTAGAAACTCTATTTACCCAGAACGAGCACATAAACCATGTTATTGTTTCCCAATCAAGCCCGACTATCTCAATCTTCAGAGCCAATCCTTATCCCGAAGTTACGGATCTAATTTGCCGACTTCCCTTACCTACATTATTCTATCGACTAGAGACTCTTCACCTTGGAGACCAGCTGCGGATATTGGTACGGCCTGTTGAGAAGTTTGCGTGTCCCCACCATAAATTTTCAAGGTCCGAGGAGAAAATATCGACACAACAGTATATGTCATGCTCTTCTAGCCCATCTACCATATCTCTCTGCGAAAGACTTCCATGGTAGTACGGCTATAAAACAGAAAAGAAAACTCTTCCGATATCTCTCGACGGCTTCTTTATGGTCGTTCCTGTTGCCAGGATGAGCACGAGGCCCATATTTAATAACAAACGGATACTCAACAGGTTACGGAATTGGAACCGTATTCCCTTTCGTTCAAAATTATTCAAGTGTATTATATTCGCTTTGTTTATATAGTTAGGCATTTTTGTTTTACTTGAAAATTTTCGGCTTTCGCCTTGAACTTAGGACCGACTAACTCGTGATCAACCACTGTTCACACGAAACCCTTCTCCACTTCAGTCCTCCAAGGTCTCATTCGATTATTTGCTACTACCACCAAGATCTGTACCAATGGCAGCTCCATGCAGGCTTACGCCAAACACTTCTACGCATACCATTGTACCTTCCTACTCACTAAAGTTTCAAAATTTATATCACAAGTAATATAAATCATCTACTTTAGCGGTAATGTATAGGTATACAACTTAAGCGCCATCCATTTTAAGGGCTAGTTGCTTCGGCAGGTGAGTTGTTACACACTCCTTAGCGGATTTCGACTTCCATGATCACCGTCCTGCTGTTTTAAGCAACCAACGCCTTTCATGGTATCTGCATGAGTTGTTAATTTGGGCACCGTAACATTACGTTTGGTTCATCCCACAGCGCCAGTTCTGCTTACCAAAAGTGGCCCACTGGGCACATTATATCATAACCTTGAACTTCATATCAAGAAAGTTAAGGTTCTTACCCATTTAAAGTTTGAGAATAGGTTAAGATCGTTTCGACCCTAAGGCCTCTAATCATTCGCTTTACCAGATAAGATTATTTTATATAATATTAAAATGCACCAGCTATCCTGAGGGAAACTTCGGAAGGAACCAGCTACTAGATGGTTCGATTGGTCTTTCGCCCCTATACTCAATTCTGACAATCGATTTGCACGTCAGAACTGTTTCGGTCTTCCATCAGGGTTTCCCCTGACTTCAACCTGATCAAGTATAGTTCACCATCTTTCGGGTCACAGCATATATGCTCAAGGTACGTTCCAGTTAGAGGCATAAATAATATAAATATACATTATACATAACTATATAGAACGCCCCGGGATTGTGTTAATTAGCTATAAATAGCTAAAAAACTAATCCCATTATTAGTCAAGTTAATTACGCTATTAGGTTTACATCCCAATAACTTGCACATATGTTAGACTCCTTGGTCCGTGTTTCAAGACGGGTCCCGAAGGTATCCTGAATCTTTCGCATTGTTAATCATACAAGAGCATATAATAAACACAAAAATCAATGATAATTATGCCATTATATAATTCCGAAAAATTAACGCTCTGTAATAATATAAATCTATCAGCACTTTATCAAATTAATAACATTTATTCTGTGTTAAAATGCAAGCAATTTAATTGGAATAAACTATAAGTTATATTTTATGATAAATTTGGGATATGCTAATAGATTACAATGTCCTTATATGGAAAAAATGCACATTATTCTTAATAATATTTTTTAAATATTACAATTTTAATGATGAATTTTCCATAACGGATATTCAGGTTCATCGGGCTTAACCTCTAAGCAGTTTCACGTACTGTTTAACTCTCTATTCAGAGTTCTTTTCAACTTTCCCTCACGGTACTTGTTTACTATCGGTCTCATGGTTATATTTAGTTTTAGATGGAGTTTACCACCCACTTAGTGCTGCACTATCAAGCAACACGACTCTTTGGAAACATCATCTAGTAATCATTAACGTTATACGGGCCTGGCACCCTCTATGGGTAAATGGCCTCATTTAAGAAGGACTTAAATCATTAATTTCTCATACTAGAATATTGACGCTCCATACACTGCATCTCACATTTGCCATATAGACAAAGTTTTTTTTTTTTTTTTTTTTTTAGCGTGCGTTTATTTATTTAAAATCTGTCCTAGTGGACAATAATTAAATGGTTTTGCGGGGGAACATTAGCTTAAGGGATACTATTGTACATGTATTTGTGGCGGGTTTTATATGTGTTGTCTATTGTTGTGGAAGATCGAGAGGGTGTCTCCTCATGAGACGTCTGCTTGTTTGGCTATTGTCTAACAGGTTGGTGGCGAGGTGGTTAGGGTGGTTTTCGAGCCTTTTCAGGTATCTCTCGCTGAGCCTGGAGATTTCATCAGCGACTTGTGGGATTCCAAGTTCCCTATGTATGGCGACATTCTCGTGGTAGGGATGCGCATTACAGGCAATTCTCAAGCACCTATTCTGGAACCGCTGTATACGCAGGCGATTCGTGTGGCTTGCCGTGCCCCATAGCTGTATCCCGTAGGTCCAGATGGGCTTGAGAATTGCCTTGTACACCAGGATTTTGTGGTTCTGCCTTAGCTTGGACCCTCTCCCAATAAGCCAATGCATCTGCCTCAGACGCGCATCGGCCTGTATGCGTTTGCTGACGATGTGGGGACGCCAAGTGAGCCTGCGGTCCAGGGTAAGTCCTAGGTACTTGGGTGCGGGTGCGTTGGGAATGATGACTCCGTTTAGCGTGACCGGTGGGCAGTCTCCTCTCCTTAGTGCAAATGTTGTTTGGGTAGATTTTTCCGCGTTCACTACGATGTTCCACCTGCTGAGCCAGGGATGTAGCGCGTCCATTTGCCTTTGGATTGTTTCGGAGGCTTCTCGTGGGTCGGATGAGGAGGCGAGGAAAGCCGTGTCATCTGCATAAGTCGCTATAGTTAGGTTCCTGGAGGGGATTATGGGAAGGTCTGCGGTGTAAAGGGTGTACAGTATTGGTCCGAGCACACTGCCTTGCGGAACTCCAGCTCTGATCAGTCTGGGTAGGCTTATTGCACTTCCGCATCTGACTTGGAATGCTCTTCCCTCAGTGTAGGATTTGAGGAGGGTAAAATGGGGGCTTGGGAGGTAGGATTTGAGTTTATGGAGGAGTCCAGGATGCCAAACTCTGTCGAATGCCTGCTTCACGTCGAGCATTACAGCGCAGCAGTATTTCTTTTGCTCGAATGCCTCGAGGATCCGTTCGACTAGCCGGTGGCATTGCTCTGGTGTTCCGTGGGAGCGCCTGAAGCCAAACTGGTGATCGGGGATCAAACCAGCCTCATCCAGTACTGGCAATACTCTGCGCAAAAATACTCTTTCGAGTATTTTGGAGAGGATTGCCAGCAAACTAATCGGACGATAGGAGGCGAGATTGGCTTCAGGCTTACCAGGCTTGAGGAGGACAATAACCTCTGCTCTTTTCCACTCTTCCGGGAAGTACCCTAGCCGGAAGCAGCTGTTGTAAATGCTGGCCAGCATTTGTGTGCAGCGGAATGGGAGCATTTTTAGGGCCGCCGCATCTATACGATCCAGGCCTGGAGATTTGTTGTTCTTCAGTAGAGCAATCTCCTGCGCAACTTCCTCAGGGTCGACTGGTTCCAACGGGGGACCGGGAGAGCTTGGGCTATTGAGAAACCGGGCTGTTTCAGCATGTTCTTCGGCAGTGCAGCAGTCGAACGGAGAGAAGGCGTTGTAAAGGTGTTCGGCGAAAGCTTCTGCTCTTTCAGCATCCGAACGGCACCAGGATCCATCTGCTTTGCGCACTGCGGAAACCTTTTTGGCTGGTCGTTTAATGTGGCGGGTGACGTTCCACAGATTGTGGTCTGGGTCCCCGGGAGAGAGTTCCTCGAGGAATCTGAGGAAGGAGTCCTGGCGTAGGCTGGAGATCTTGTCCTTCAACTCCTTTGTGGCGTGATTGAGCGCTGTTTTGTCTCTTGGATTGCGCGTCAAGAACCAAACTCTCCTGAGACGCCTCTTCTCAGTCACGAGTGCCGCAATTTCCGGGGACCAGAGGTGGAGGTCCCTGCTAGGTGTTCTCGCAGTCTTTGGTGGCGGTGGGCTTGCGAATTCCGCAGCGTTTTGCATCTGCCTGGTGAGATTCCCGATAGCTTCATCAATGTTCCTGGGTGTGTTGAGGATGGGGTTCGGATTGACGGTGGAGAGCATCCAGGACGCGAACTTGGCGGCGTCGGTATATTTTCCAGTGAGCCTTCTGAGCGGGGTTTTCCTGAGGACTGGCGTGTTGATTAGCACGTTTATTGCACAGTGGTCTGACAGGAGGTCAGCATTTGTTGTGCAGCTGATCTTCGCATGCCCTATGCCTTTCGACACAGCAAAGTCCAGCAGGTCTGGAGTCTTGAGGGGATTCGTTGGCCAGTGAGTGGGCTCGCCAGTGGAGTGGCAGTCCAGTCGGTGGCGTTGCAGGTACCCAAACAGAGTTTTCCCTTTGGGGTTGTTGGCGCGCGATCCCCACCAAGAATGTTTGGCGTTATAATCTCCAGCTGCTATGAAGCGGGGCCCAAAATGCTCGAAGAACTCACTGAGGTGAGATGCTGTTATGCGGTATCTGGGGGGAAAGTAGACCGCTCCAATGTCTAAATCTCCTTGCGGGCTGACAATCCTGATGACAGGACATTGTGCCCAGTCTTGCTGAAACGCGGGCAGCTCTAGGTATTGAATACCGCTCCTGATGAGGATGGCTGCTCCACCGCGTGCTCTGCCAGAAGGATGGTCTGCATGGATGAGGTCATATCCGCTGATATTAAAGTGGGATCTGGGGGAGAAGTGGGTTTCGGCTACGAGTAGGATATCGATCTGGTGGGTCTTCAGATGGTGCTCGACTATGGCCTTGCTGTTCTGCAGGCCGTTCGCATTCCAGACGACTAGGTGGAGCTATAGTTGCATGACTTGCTGTTGAGAATGGTGGCCACCAGCTGTGTCATCTGGGTGAACATGCGCTCCATCATCCTTTCCATCATTCCTTCCATGCGAGCGAACATCGCTTCTATCTGACCGGAGTGTGGGGTTTCTGTTTGGGTTTGGACTGGGGTTGTGGGATTCTGCGGTGCTGCGTGCACTCCGTTGAGGGCGTCTCGGTAGCTCCTGCCAGAGGTGACGTTTGGTGATGCCACGGGCGGCGCCTTGTTAGCATTAGCGACGGGCCTTGTTTTCGGAGCAGCGAGTGCTTTGGCCCTTTTGTATGCAGGGCATCCCTTGAAAGACGCAGGATGGTCCGCCTGGCAGTGGAAGCAGCACGCTTTGTCGTCCTCCCTCTTCTCACATGCCCTCGATTCGTGAGGGCCTCCACACTTTACACATCGGTATTCCAGGAAGCAGTAACGCTGTGTATGACCGAATCCTTGGCACCTGAAGCATTGAGGCACGTCGTTGAACTTCTGCGGCGGTTCAATGGTTACTACCGACCTGCAGATCCGCTTGACTTGGTAGACGTCTTTGTTGTTGCTGGAAGGCTCCAGGTTGGCGAAGAATATTCCCAGCGGTTCTTTAGTTCTTCTGCCAATGGGATTGTGCAGATCTCTAACAGCGTGCCCTTGTCTGCGAAGGTCTTCAATGATTTCCTCACGATCGGTGGAGTGGTGGAGTCCTTTGATGACAACCTTGTATGCACGTTCATCTTTCGGCTGGAAAGTCCGATGCCTCTTGTTTTGGGCCACAAGTTGGAGACGCAGAGCTGTATAGGACTCTTTGTCCGGCATCATGACACGTACGTTGTTGCCATTCACGGTCTTGTAGGTAAAATTGTTCTTCGGGCCTACAAGAGTCGTGATCATCTTGACGAGTGCCGAGATGTTGGTCACATCGGGGATAAAAATCGGAGGTGGCTTGATGGTCTTCGGGGTGGGCTTTGGTTTCTCGGGGGTCTTGGGCTTGGAATCATCTTTAGGTCCGGGTTCGTCATCAGAGCTCTCTTGGTCGTACTCGTCTTCTTCGGTCGAGAGTAAAGCGAAGGCGTTGTTGGCGAGCTTCTTGCGCAGAGCTGCGCTAGTGCTTGGCTTATCTTCCAGCTCCTCTCCCTGTGCTTTCTTTGCCGGTTTTCGCTTTATCTCGCCCGGCTCTGTATGCGAGGTGCTTCCCTCGCTGCTGGAGCTGCTCTTGCGTGTTCTCAGAGCCTTTTTGCGTGGTGTTGTTCCAAGCTTGTGGGTGCGCGGGGGGGCCTGCCAGTCCATCTTCTCCAAAGTTGATAAGGAGTGAGGAGGGGGGGGGGGGGGGAAGCTGGGCACCGTAAGCCGGTGAGCCAGGCAGCACGTGGCTGCTGCTTTGCAATTATACCGCTGCTTCGAGCACTGGGTTTTTTGCGCTGATAACACGCACACTCGGGTGTGCGATGGTGTTAGTGCGAACTACCGTTAGGTACGTTGGCTGGGCCAATCAAAACGCGCGACAAGATCACGCGACGCGAAGTGGCTGGGCACAAGTAACGGGACTTACAACTGTGAACAATTTGCTAACAATTTGCTAACAATTTGCTGTCGATCCGCAGGCACGTCTGCACTCGTCGAGTGTTCGATCGCGACTGATATAGACAAAGTGACTTAGTGCTGAACTGTTTTCTTTTCGCTCGCCGCTACTAAGAAAATCCTTGTTAGTTTCTTTTCCTCCCCTAATTAATATGCTTAAATTCAGGGGGTAGTCCCATATGAGTTGAGGTTGTATATATAACTATATTTTGCCATAAATTCTTTATATATAAATGATAAAACAATCAATTAAATTCGTTATAAATAGTTCCAATAGTTCTTGTAAGCAAAGTTATTTTTTATCCATTTAACGAACCAACGAAGAATAATAACATAACCAAGTTTTTTTTTTTCGAATCATTAATAAGAGACAATTCTAGATGAAAAATATTTCAATTTTTTATGCTAGACATTTCTCAGTATTATTTGATTGAAAAAGAAAATATTTCTCTTCGTTTTTCACATTCAAATGTGAGATAATGTTTTTCATTTCTTTTTAATATTATGAATAAAATCATTATTTAATCCAATAATATACCATATGCTTATAAAAAATTTATAAACAACTTAATTAGCATAGTCTTACAACCCTCAACCATATGTAGTCCAAGCAGCACTATAAAATTAATTAAAGTACATAACAGCATGGACTGCGATATGCGTTCAAAATGTCGATGTTCATGTGTCCTGCAGTTCACACGATGACGCACAGTTTGCTGCGTTCTTCATCGACCCATGAGCCGAGTGATCCACCGCTTAGAGTTTTATAATTCATTTTTATATAATGTCAATATTGTTTTTATTGAAAGAAATTAAAAATACACCATTTTACTGGCATATATCAATTCCTTCAATAAATTTATTTTTATACCTAAAATAAATGTTGCGAAATGTCTTAGTTTCATATAAGCATTATGTATCATAATAATCTGGTTATGGTTTGCTATTTTGGGTGACACATACTGCAAAATCTATATAAAACATTAACCTGATGGATGACAGGTACAAACATTGTATATTTTAGGTTGTTGCATTAGCCAACGTATGCTCATAACATAGATGAACAATACATATTCGCAACGCGTGTATATTATGGTCCATATACACACAAACTTATTTCGATTACCACATTCAAAATTATTTTAATTTTAATTCGACTTCCACTTTCGAATTTAGTTTAGTTTCTTCGATTTCCATTTTCGAGAATTTGTTTTTATAGGAAACGCCGTTGTTGTAGTAAGTACTGCCACAAATACGCACAACAACATTAATAATGTTAAAGTCTTTTTATGAGGTTGCCAAGCCCCACATATAAATAAAATAAAAGCCATCTACATTTTATTTTCACTTTAACTTTTGATTCCGTAGAATCATTTTGTAATATTTTTATTTTGGTAAATTGTATTTATTTGTATTATAACAAATGTTTATTAACGGTAAGGATATTATACAATAATGATCCTTCCGCAGGTTCACCTACGGAAACCTTGTTACGACTTTTACTTCCTCTAAATAATCAAGTTCGGTCAACTTTTGCGAAACAACCGTAACACGCAAGGCGTCACAGTGATCACGTCCGGAGACCTCACTAAATAATTCAATCGGTAGTAGCGACGGGCGGTGTGTACAAAGGGCAGGGACGTAATCAATGCGAGTTAATGACTCACACTTACTGGGAATTCCAAGTTCATGTGAACAGTTTCAGTTCACAATCCCAAGCATGAAAGTGGTTCAGCGGTTTACCCGGACCTCTCGGTCTAGGAAATACACGTTGATACTTTCATTGTAGCGCGCGTGCAGCCCAGGACATCTAAGGGCATCACAGACCTGTTATTGCTCAATCTCATTATTGCTAGACGCAATTTGTCCATTTAAGAAGCTAGTGTCCTTATAATGGGACAAACCAACAGGTACGGCTCCACTTACATAAACACATTCAAACACAATAAACATTTTACTGCCACCATGAATGAAGGCTACATAAGCTTCAGCACCATAATCCTGAAGATATCTATTTAATATATTTGAGTCTCGTTCGTTATCGGAATTAACCAGACAAATCACTCCACGAACTAAGAACGGCCATGCACCACCACCCATAGATTCGAGAAAGAGCTATCAATCTGTCTTACACACTTATGTTCGGACCTGGTAAGTTTTCCCGTGTTGAGTCAAATTAAGCCGCAGGCTCCACTCCTGGTGGTGCCCTTCCGTCAATTCCTTTAAGTTTCAGCTTTGCAACCATACTTCCCCCGGAGCCCAAAAGCTTTGGTTTCCCGGGAAGCGACTGAGAGAGCCATAAAAGTAGCTACACCCAATTGCTAGCTGGCATCGTTTATGGTTAGAACTAGGGCGGTATCTGATCGCCTTCGAACCTCTAACTTTCGTTCTTGATTAATGAAAACATCTTTGGCAAATGCTTTCGCTTAAGTTAGTCTTACGACGGTCCAAGAATTTCACCTCTCGCGTCGTAATACTAATGCCCCCAAACTGCTTCTATTAATCATTACCTCTTGATCTGAAAACCAATGAAAGCAGAACAGAGGTCTTATTTCATTATCCCATGCACAGAATATTCAGGCATTTGAAGCCTGCTTTAAGCACTCTAATTTGTTCAAAGTAATAGTACCGGCCCACAATAACACTCGTTTAAGAGCACTAGTGCAGGTTTTTAAATAGGAGGAACATATGAAAAAATACAAGTATTTAATCACATATAAGAACTCCACCGGTAATACGCTTACATACATAAAGGTATAGTACTAACCACAATTGTAAGTTGTACTACCCGTATGAAGCACAAGTTCAACTACGAACGTTTTAACCGCAACAACTTTAATATACGCTATTGGAGCTGGAATTACCGCGGCTGCTGGCACCAGACTTGCCCTCCAATTGGTCCTTGTTAAAGGATTTAAAGTGTACTCATTCCAATTACAGGGCCTCGGATATGAGTCCTGTATTGTTATTTTTCGTCACTACCTCCCCGAGCTGGGAGTGGGTAATTTACGCGCCTGCTGCCTTCCTTAGATGTGGTAGCCGTTTCTCAGGCTCCCTCTCCGGAATCGAACCCTGATTCCCCGTTACCCGTTGCAACCATGGTAGTCCTAGATACTACCATCAAAAGTTGATAGGGCAGACATTTGAAAGATCTGTCGTCGGTACAAGACCATACGATCTGCATGTTATCTAGAGTTCAACCAATATAACGATCTTGCGATCGCTTGGTTTTAGCCTAATAAAAGCACATGTCCCATAAGGTTCATGTTTTAATTGCATGTATTAGCTCTAGAATTACCACAGTTATCCAAGTAACTGTTAACGATCTAAGGAACCATAACTGATATAATGAGCCTTTTGCGGTTTCACTTTTAATTCGTGTGTACTTAGACATGCATGGCTTAATCTTTGAGACAAGCATATAACTACTGGCAGGATCAACCAGAATAATGTTTTTCCTTCATATTCCATTCATATTTTTTGAATCGAAATAAGCAATATAATAGATATATAGATTTTTCACTTTATATTATTCCATGATTTTTATTATATTGAATAAAATTCAATATTTCGCCTTTGGGTAAAATTTTAAATATATATTTATAAGTAAAATATCCATTCGATTACGGCCATTTTTATATAGCATTCGTAATCCATAATTTCATTTTTAATTCATACTTGTTTTACCAATATAACAAGAATTTCATATAATTATTGTAATATATATGTTTCTATAATTTTATCTTTTTATATATACATATTTCATTATAAAATATCATTTTATTTCCAACATACATAATTATTGTATCCACACATGTACAATTTTTGTTTAACCAATATAAATATTAAGTTAAATCATTTGCATTTTGAAGATAAATTTAAAATTTATCTCTTTTCATATATCTCTCTGGTAATATATAACATAAAACCAAGCGCATATGATAATATTTCCACATTTAATATATAATTTTATATTTCTTTCATAAGAATCCATATTTGTATTATACCATAACGATATAATAATCCAACTATACGGCAGGTAATAAATAAATATTTGCCTGCCTCCAAAAATTAACGATAATATATGGAAACGATTTGTTATTCTATATATAATAGAAACTTGACTTTTGTTTCAACGATATTATCTAAAAAGCGTATATTCCTATTATCCGCGGAGCCAAGTCCCGTGTTCTATAGAACTGAGAAACAAATTTGTACGGATAATAATATACTTTATTGTATGTAACCAATATAAACATAATCCGAAATAAATATTTCGAATAATGCGGGAGGTCGGCAACCACTGCCTACCTATAGTAGTTTTTGAACCCGCTGTCGTCAAAGCGGGTATTTTCAATTCCGTTTGCCACCCAACATACGGGCTATTCTCTTATATTTTAAGAGATTATATGAACATTTCATTTTTTTTTCCATTATTCATATATAATATGATTATTTTTTTCTTTATACATATAATACATATTAATTTTCATATGTTTATTATTTAATTTACTCATATTATTGCCAAAATCATATGAATACATAAGTTTTGAACAATATGAGAGGTCGGCAACCACTGCCTACCTATAGTAGTTTTTGAACCCTCTGTCGTAATTCCGGTCGTTTACACTACTATACCCTCTCCCTATAATGGCTTTTCTCTATAATACTAAGAGAATGTGGGAATATTTCAGCATTTTTTTCCTTATACATATAATAATTAATCATTTTCATATGTATATTATTTAATTTACTCATATAATTCCCAAAATCATATGAATTCATAAGTTTTGAACAATATGAGAGGTCGGCAACCACTGCCTACCTATAGTAGTTTTTGAACCCTCTGTCGTAATTCCGGTCGTTTACACTACTATACCCTCTCACTATAATGGCTTTTCTCTATAATACTGAGAGAATGTGGGAATATTTCAGCATTTTTTCCCTTATACATATAATAATTAATCATTTTCATATGTATATTATTTAATTTACTCATTTAATTGCCAAAATCATATGAATACATAAGTTTTGAACAATATGAGAGGTCGGCAACGGTCTTTCCTCTATAATACTAAGATAATATGGGAATATTTCAGCATTTTTTCCCTTATACATATAAGAATTAATCATTTTCATAAGTATATTATTTAATTTACTCGTATATAATTGCCAAAATCCTATGAACACATAAGAGAATACAATATGAGAGGTCGGCGCAACCATAATATAGTAGTTGATGACGAGGTGTTTGGCAACTTGATACAATTCTTTAAAGTCTTTATATCAAAAATTATATGATAGGGACAATATCATATGCGTCACTAAATTGATGACGAGGTGTTTGGCAACTTGACACAATTCATTAAAAGTTTTTATATTAATTATATGATAGGGACAATATCATATGCGTCACTAAATTGATGACGAGGTGTTTGGCAACTTGACACAATTCATTAAAGTCTTTATATTAATTATATGATAGGGACAATATCATATGCGTCACTAAATTGATGACGAGGTGTTTGGCAACTTGACACAATTCATTAAAGTCTTTATATTAATTATATGATAGGGACAATATCATATGCGTCACTAAATTGATGACGAGGTGTTTGGCAACTTGACACAATTCATTAAAGTCTTTATATTAATTATATGATAGGGACAATATCATATGCGTCACTAAATTGATGACGAGGTGTTTGGCAACTTTTTTTTTTTTTTTTTTTTTTTTTTTTTTTTAGCGTGCGTTTATTTATTTAAAATCTGTCCTAGTGGACAATAATTAAATGGTTTTGCGGGGGAACATTAGCTTAAGGGATACTATTGTACATGTATTTGTGGCGGGTTTTATATGTGTTGTCTATTGTTGTGGAAGATCGAGAGGGTGTCTCCTCATGAGACGTCTGCTTGTTTGGCTATTGTCTAACAGGTTGGTGGCGAGGTGGTTAGGGTGGTTTTCGAGCCTTTTCAGGTATCTCTCGCTGAGCCTGGAGATTTCATCAGCGACTTGTGGGATTCCAAGTTCCCTATGTATGGCGACATTCTCGTGGTAGGGATGCGCATTACAGGCAATTCTCAAGCACCTATTCTGGAACCGCTGTATACGCAGGCGATTCGTGTGGCTTGCCGTGCCCCATAGCTGTATCCCGTAGGTCCAGATGGGCTTGAGAATTGCCTTGTACACCAGGATTTTGTGGTTCTGCCTTAGCTTGGACCCTCTCCCAATAAGCCAATGCATCTGCCTCAGACGCGCATCGGCCTGTATGCGTTTGCTGACGATGTGGGGACGCCAAGTGAGCCTGCGGTCCAGGGTAAGTCCTAAGTACTTGGGTGCGGGTGCGTTGGGAATGATGACTCCGTTTAGCGTGACCGGTGGGCAGTCTCCTCTCCTTAGTGCAAATGTTGTTTGGGTAGATTTTTCCGCGTTCACTACGATGTTCCACCTGCTGAGCCAGGGATGTAGCGCGTCCATTTGCCTTTGGATTGTTTCGGAGGCTTCTCGTGGGTCGGATGAGGAGGCGAGGAAAGCCGTGTCATCTGCATAAGTCGCTATAGTTAGGTTCCTGGAGGGGATTATGGGAAGGTCTGCGGTGTAAAGGGTGTACAGTATTGGTCCGAGCACACTGCCTTGCGGAACTCCAGCTCTGATCAGTCTGGGTAGGCTTATTGCACTTCCGCATCTGACTTGGAATGCTCTTCCCTCAGTGTAGGATTTGAGGAGGGTAAAATGGGGGCTTGGGAGGTAGGATTTGAGTTTATGGAGGAGTCCAGGATGCCAAACTCTGTCGAATGCCTGCTTCACGTCGAGCATTACAGCGCAGCAGTATTTCTTTTGCTCGAATGCCTCGAGGATCCGTTCGACTAGCCGGTGGCATTGCTCTGGTGTTCCGTGGGAGCGCCTGAAGCCAAACTGGTGATCGGGGATCAAACCAGCCTCATCCAGTACTGGCAATACTCTGCGCAAAAATACTCTTTCGAGTATTTTGGAGAGGATTGCCAGCAAACTAATCGGACGATAGGAGGCGAGATTGGCTTCAGGCTTACCAGGCTTGAGGAGGACAATAACCTCTGCTCTTTTCCACTCTTCCGGGAAGTACCCTAGCCGGAAGCAGCTGTTGTAAATGCTGGCCAGCATTTGTGTGCAGCGGAATGGGAGCATTTTTAGGGCCGCCGCATCTATACGATCCAGGCCTGGAGATTTGTTGTTCTTCAGTAGAGCAATCTCCTGCGCAACTTCCTCAGGGTCGACTGGTTCCAACGGGGGACCGGGAGAGCTTGGGCTATTGAGAAACCGGGCTGTTTCAGCATGTTCTTCGGCAGTGCAGCAGTCGAACGGAGAGAAGGCGTTGTAAAGGTGTTCGGCGAAAGCTTCTGCTCTTTCAGCATCCGAACGGCACCAGGATCCATCTGCTTTGCGCACTGCGGAAACCTTTTTGGCTGGTCGTTTAATGTGGCGGGTGACGTTCCACAGATTGTGGTCTGGGTCCCCGGGAGAGAGTTCCTCGAGGAATCTGAGGAAGGAGTCCTGGCGTAGGCTGGAGATCTTGTCCTTCAACTCCTTTGTGGCGTGATTGAGCGCTGTTTTGTCTCTTGGATTGCGCGTCAAGAACCAAACTCTCCTGAGACGCCTCTTCTCAGTCACGAGTGCCGCAATTTCCGGGGACCAGAGGTGGAGGTCCCTGCTAGGTGTTCTCGCAGTCTTTGGTGGCGGTGGGCTTGCGAATTCCGCAGCGTTTTGCATCTGCCTGGTGAGATTCCCGATAGCTTCATCAATGTTCCTGGGTGTGTTGAGGATGGGGTTCGGATTGACGGTGGAGAGCATCCAGGACGCGAACTTGGCGGCGTCGGTATATTTTCCAGTGAGCCTTCTGAGCGGGGTTTTCCTGAGGACTGGCGTGTTGATTAGCACGTTTATTGCACAGTGGTCTGACAGGAGGTCAGCATTTGTTGTGCAGCTGATCTTCGCATGCCCTATGCCTTTCGACACAGCAAAGTCCAGCAGGTCTGGAGTCTTGAGGGGATTCGTTGGCCAGTGAGTGGGCTCGCCAGTGGAGTGGCAGTCCAGTCGGTGGCGTTGCAGGTACCCAAACAGAGTTTTCCCTTTGGGGTTGTTGGCGCGCGATCCCCACCAAGAATGTTTGGCGTTATAATCTCCAGCTGCTATGAAGCGGGGCCCAAAATGCTCGAAGAACTCACTGAGGTGAGATGCTGTTATGCGGTATCTGGGGGGAAAGTAGACCGCTCCAATGTCTAAATCTCCTTGCGGGCTGACAATCCTGATGACAGGACATTGTGCCCAGTCTTGCTGAAACGCGGGCAGCTCTAGGTATTGAATACCGCTCCTGATGAGGATGGCTGCTCCACCGCGTGCTCTGCCAGAAGGATGGTCTGCATGGATGAGGTCATATCCGCTGATATTAAAGTGGGATCTGGGGGAGAAGTGGGTTTCGGCTACGAGTAGGATATCGATCTGGTGGGTCTTCAGATGGTGCTCGACTATGGCCTTGCTGTTCTGCAGGCCGTTCGCATTCCAGACGACTAGGTGGAGCTTTAGTTGCATGACTTGCTGTTGAGAATGGTGGCCACCAGCTGTGTCATCTGGGTGAACATGCGCTCCATCATCCTTTCCATCATTCCTTCCATGCGAGCGAACATCGCTTCTATCTGACCGGAGTGTGGGGTTTCTGTTTGGGTTTGGACTGGGGTTGTGGGATTCTGCGGTGCTGCGTGCACTCCGTTGAGGGCGTCTCGGTAGCTCCTGCCAGAGGTGACGTTTGGTGATGCCACGGGCGGCGCCTTGTTAGCATTAGCGACGGGCCTTGTTTTCGGAGCAGCGAGTGCTTTGGCCCTTTTGTATGCAGGGCATCCCTTGAAAGACGCAGGATGGTCCGCCTGGCAGTGGAAGCAGCACGCTTTGTCGTCCTCCCTCTTCTCACATGCCCTCGATTCGTGAGGGCCTCCACACTTTACACATCGGTATTCCAGGAAGCAGTAACGCTGTGTATGACCGAATCCTTGGCACCTGAAGCATTGAGGCACGTCGTTGAACTTCTGCGGCGGTTCAATGGTTACTACCGACCTGCAGATCCGCTTGACTTGGTAGACGTCTTTGTTGTTGCTGGAAGGCTCCAGGTTGGCGAAGAATATTCCCAGCGGTTCTTTAGTTCTTCTGCCAATGGGATTGTGCAGATCTCTAACAGCGTGCCCTTGTCTGCGAAGGTCTTCAATGATTTCCTCACGATCGGTGGAGTGGTGGAGTCCTTTGATGACAACCTTGTATGCACGTTCATCTTTCGGCTGGAAAGTCCGATGCCTCTTGTTTTGGGCCACAAGTTGGAGACGCAGAGCTGTATAGGACTCTTTGTCCGGCATCATGACACGTACGTTGTTGCCATTCACGGTCTTGTAGGTAAAATTGTTCTTCGGGCCTACAAGAGTCGTGATCATCTTGACGAGTGCCGAGATGTTGGTCACATCGGGGATAAAAATCGGAGGTGGCTTGATGGTCTTCGGGGTGGGCTTTGGTTTCTCGGGGGTCTTGGGCTTGGAATCATCTTTAGGTCCGGGTTCGTCATCAGAGCTCTCTTGGTCGTACTCGTCTTCTTCGGTCGAGAGTAAAGCGAAGGCGTTGTTGGCGAGCTTCTTGCGCAGAGCAGCGCTAGTGCTTGGCTTATCTTCCAGCTCCTCTCCCTGTGCTTTCTTTGCCGGTTTTCGCTTTATCTCGCCCGGCTCTGTATGCGAGGTGCTTCCCTCGCTGCTGGAGCTGCTCTTGCGTGTTCTCAGAGCCTTTTTGCGTGGTGTTGTTCCAAGCTTGTGGGTGCGCGGGGGGGCCTGCCAGTCCATCTTCTCCAAAGTTGATAAGGAGTGAGGAGGGGGGGGGGGGGGAAGCTGGGCACCGTAAGCCGGTGAGCCAGGCAGCACGTGGCTGCTGCTTTGCAATTATACCGCTGCTTCGAGCACTGGGTTTTTTTGCGCTGATAACACGCACACTCGGGTGTGCGATGGTGTTAGTGCGAACTACCGTTAGGTACGTTGGCTGGGCCAATCAAAACGCGCGACAAGATCACGCGACGCGAAGTGGCTGGGCACAAGTAACGGGCTTACAACTGTGAACAATTTGCTAACAATTTGCTAACAATTTGCTGTCGATCCGCAGGCACGTCTGCACTCGTCGAGTGTTCGATCGCGACTGTTTGGCAACTTGACACAATCATTAAAGTCTTTATATTAATTATATGATATGGACAATATCATATGCGTCACTAAATTGATGACGAGGTGTTTGGCAACTTGATACAATTCTTTAAAGTCTTTATATCAAAAATTATATGATAGGGACAATATCATATGCGTCACTAAATTGATGACGAGGTGTTTGGCAACTTGACACAATTCATTAAAGTCTTTATATTAATTATATGATATGGACAATATCATATGCGTCACTAAATTGATGACGAAGTGTTTGGCAACTTGACACAATTCATTAAAGTCTTTATATTAATTATATGATAGGGACAATATCATATGTGTCACTAAATTGATGACGAGGTGTTTGGCAACTTGACACAATTCATTAAAGTCTTTATATTAATTATATGATATGGACAATATCATATGCGTCACTAAATTGATGACGAGGTGTTTGGCAACTTGATACAATTCTTTAAAGTCTTTATATCAAAAATTATATGATAGGGACAATATCATATGCGTCACTAAATTGATGACGAGGTGTTTGGCAACTTGACACAATTCATTAAAGTCTTTATATTAATTATATGATATGGACAATATCATATGCGTCACTAAATTGATGACGAGGTGTTTGGCAACTTGATACAATTCTTTAAAGTCTTTATATCAAAAATTATATGATAGGGACAATATCATATGCGTCACTAAATTGATGACGAGGTGTTTGGCAACTTGACACAATTCATTAAAGTCTTAGATAGTAGATAGGGACAGTAGGAATCTCGTTAATCCATTCATGCGCGTCACTAATTAGATGACGAGGCATTTGGCCTCGTGACCTTAAGAGAGTCATAGTTACTCCCGCCGTTGACCCGCGCTTACTTGAATTTCTTCACTTTGACATTCAGAGCACTGGGCAGAAATCACATTGTGTCAACACCCGCTAGGGCCATCACAATGCTTTGTTTTAATTAGACAGTCGGATTCCCCAAGTCCGTGCCAGTTCTGAATTGATTGTTAATTGATAATCGTTATAATTGATAAGAACTAATTGGTTTAACCCAAATAGTATTCTTAAAAATTTTAGCAAGAAAGTTCCACAATTGG
This sequence comes from Drosophila simulans, assembly GCF_016746395.2. NCBI lineage: Eukaryota > Metazoa > Arthropoda > Insecta > Diptera > Drosophilidae > Drosophila > Drosophila simulans. Next base: position 49,169 of record NW_025416831.1, read on the forward strand.
CTACGTAACTAAACTATCCGGGGAACAAGTAACTAACATAAATGCTAGAAACTCTATTTACCCAGAACGAGCACATAAACCATGTTATTGTTTCCCAATCAAGCCCGACTATCTCAATCTTCAGAGCCAATCCTTATCCCGAAGTTACGGATCTAATTTGCCGACTTCCCTTACCTACATTATTCTATCGACTAGAGACTCTTCACCTTGGAGACCAGCTGCGGATATTGGTACGGCCTGTTGAGAAGTTTGCGTGTCCCCACCATAAATTTTCAAGGTCCGAGGAGAAAATATCGACACAACAGTATATGTCATGCTCTTCTAGCCCATCTACCATATCTCTCTGCGAAAGACTTCCATGGTAGTACGGCTATAAAACAGAAAAGAAAACTCTTCCGATATCTCTCGACGGCTTCTTTATGGTCGTTCCTGTTGCCAGGATGAGCACGAGGCCCATATTTAATAACAAACGGATACTCAACAGGTTACGGAATTGGAACCTCGTTCAAAATTATTCAAGTGTATTATATTCGCTTTGTTTATATAGTTAGGCATTTTTGTTTTACTTGAAAATTTTCGGCTTTCGCCTTGAACTTAGGACCGACTAACTCGTGATCAACCACTGTTCACACGAAACCCTTCTCCACTTCAGTCCTCCAAGGTCTCATTCGATTATTTGCTACTACCACCAAGATCTGTACCAATGGCAGCTCCATGCAGGCTTACGCCAAACACTTCTACGCATACCATTGTACCTTCCTACTCACTAAAGTTTCAAAATTTATATCACAAGTAATATAAATCATCTACTTTAGCGGTAATGTATAGGTATACAACTTAAGCGCCATCCATTTTAAGGGCTAGTTGCTTCGGCAGGTGAGTTGTTACACACTCCTTAGCGGATTTCGACTTCCATGATCACCGTCCTGCTGTTTTAAGCAACCAACGCCTTTCATGGTATCTGCATGAGTTGTTAATTTGGGCACCGTAACATTACGTTTGGTTCATCCCACAGCGCCAGTTCTGCTTACCAAAAGTGGCCCACTGGGCACATTATATCATAACCTTGAACTTCATATCAAGAAAGTTAAGGTTCTTACCCATTTAAAGTTTGAGAATAGGTTAAGATCGTTTCGACCCTAAGGCCTCTAATCATTCGCTTTACCAGATAAGATTATTTTATATAATATTAAAATGCACCAGCTATCCTGAGGGAAACTTCGGAAGGAACCAGCTACTAGATGGTTCGATTGGTCTTTCGCCCCTATACTCAATTCTGACAATCGATTTGCACGTCAGAACTGTTTCGGTCTTCCATCAGGGTTTCCCCTGACTTCAACCTGATCAAGTATAGTTCACCATCTTTCGGGTCACAGCATATATGCTCAAGGTACGTTCCAGTTAGAGGCATAAATAATATAAATATACATTATACATAACTATATAGAACGCCCCGGGATTGTGTTAATTAGCTATAAATAGCTAAAAAACTAATCCCATTATTAGTCAAGTTAATTACGCTATTAGGTTTACATCCCAATAACTTGCACATATGTTAGACTCCTTGGTCCGTGTTTCAAGACGGGTCCCGAAGGTATCCTGAATCTTTCGCATTGTTAATCATACAAGAGCATATAATAAACACAAAAATCAATGATAATTATGCCATTATATAATTCCGAAAAATTAACGCTCTGTAATAATATAAATCTATCAGCACTTTATCAAATTAATAACATTTATTCTGTGTTAAAATGCAAGCAATTTAATTGGAATAAACTATAAGTTATATTTTATGATAAATTTGGGATATGCTAATAGATTACAATGTCCTTATATGGAAAAAATGCACATTATTCTTAATAATATTATTTAAATATTACAATTTTAATGATGAATTTTCCATAACGGATATTCAGGTTCATCGGGCTTAACCTCTAAGCAGTTTCACGTACTGTTTAACTCTCTATTCAGAGTTCTTTTCAACTTTCCCTCACGGTACTTGTTTACTATCGGTCTCATGGTTATATTTAGTTTTAGATGGAGTTTACCACCCACTTAGTGCTGCACTATCAAGCAACACGACTCTTTGGAAACATCATCTAGTAATCATTAACGTTATACGGGCCTGGCACCCTCTATGGGTAAATGGCCTCATTTAAGAAGGACTTAAATCATTAATTTCTCATACTAGAATATTGACGCTCCATACACTGCATCTCACATTTGCCATATAGACAAAGTGACTTAGTGCTGAACTGTTTTCTTTTCGCTCGCCGCTACTAAGAAAATCCTTGTTAGTTTCTTTTCCTCCCCTAATTAATATGCTTAAATTCAGGGGGTAGTCCCATATGAGTTGAGGTTGTATATATAACTATATTTTGCCATAAATTCTTTATATATAAATGATAAAACAATCAATTAAATTCGTTATAAATAGTTCCAATAGTTCTTGTAAGCAAAGTTATTTTTTATCCATTTAACGAACCAACGAAGAATAATAACATAACCAAGTTTTTTTTTTTTCGAATCATTAATAAGAGACAATTCTAGATGAAAAATATTTCAATTTTTTATGCTAGACATTTCTCAGTATTATTTGATTGAAAAAGAAAATATTTCTCTTCGTTTTTCACATTCAAATGTGAGATAATGTTTTTCATTTCTTTTTTAATATTATGAATAAAATCATTATTTAATCCAATAATATACCATATGCTTATAAAAAATTTATAAACAACTTAATTAGCATAGTCTTACAACCCTCAACCATATGTAGTCCAAGCAGCACTATAAAATTAATTAAAGTACATAACAGCATGGACTGCGATATGCGTTCAAAATGTCGATGTTCATGTGTCCTGCAGTTCACACGATGACGCACAGTTTGCTGCGTTCTTCATCGACCCATGAGCCGAGTGATCCACCGCTTAGAGTTTTATAATTCATTTTTATATAATGTCAATATTGTTTTTATTGAAAGAAATTAAAAATACACCATTTTACTGGCATATATCAATTCCTTCAATAAATTTATTTTTATACCTAAAATAAATGTTGCGAAATGTCTTAGTTTCATATAAGCATTATGTATCATAATAATCTGGTTATGGTTTGCTATTTTGGGTGACACATACTGCAAAATTTATATAAAACATTAACCTGATGGATGACAGGTACAAACATTGTATATTTTAGGTTGTTGCATTAGCCAACGTATGCTCATAACATAGATGAACAATACATATTCGCAACGCGTGTATATTATGGTCCATATACACACAAACTTATTTCGATTACCACATTCAAAATTATTTTAATTTTAATTCGAC